>NC_142033.1:2937500-3032500 GCF_982192425.1 Myodes glareolus | reverse complement strand
TCAATTTAAAAGACCATTAAAGCAGCTTATTTTGGTTTTAATTGGAACCGCCTCTCTTCCAATGCCAGGCTTAGGGGAGCGTGGAAAAAAAAAAAAAAAAGAAAGAAAAGAAAAGAAAGGAAAAACACGCCCCCATACCCAGGCGCGCGCGCGCGCGCGCGCGCGCATACAAGCTCACGCACGCGGAGGGCCGGCCGGTATGTAGGTCACCAGGGAGGGTTGGGGCCGGTGGCCTGGACTTCTCCGCAGCAGTCCTCAGGACGGACTGTCCAGATGCAGCAGCAGCAGCAGCTAGCTCCAACGCTCCCAATTTCCAATTAAAGACACCACATTCTCTTAAAGATTTTTCTACCTGTTTTTTTTTTTCCAAAAGTACAGTGGGCCAAAAAAAAAAATCACTCTCCCCAGCCTGACCCGGTAAACACAGATGCATAACATCTGAGCGACCCAGCAGCCCCAACTAACTTTCCCTCCTTTTTAAAAATAAAGCGAGGACTTCTGCAGTGCGGCGGTCCTGCTATAAGGCTGGCAGGTGCAGCAAAACTAATATGTGTAAATGCTTTAGAGCTATAATCTGCTTACAGCGACACTTCCACAGCGGCGCGGCGGGACTGAGGGGGGACGAGAAGGCGCTTGGCATGCAAGGGAGACCGAATTGTTTTGACACCGCCATTGAATAGCGAAGCCTGGTGGATAATCATTTCATAGGATAATTGTGGGCAAGTTTTTTTTTTTTTAAAAAAAAAGAATCTACTCACTTTCTCCGCCCTCTTTACCTTCCCCCTTCAAAGTGAGCGATGAGTTCCCCTCATTATTTCTGCCTTGCTCACAACATCCCTGGGTCTCTTCTAAATGAAATAGATTTAATGATAATACTAGAAGGTAAACGGGACTGGAATAATATTTACTGTATAATCATTTGGGCTCTGTTGAGCTCAGCACTTCCCCTTCTCCCAAGAATCTCACTAATTGCTTCCAATCTGAGAAATGACCAGGCAGACTTATTTTGCTGGAAGGTTCCTTGCACCTAATGTTAAAAAAGCACATATGTATTTTTGTTTTAAAAGCTCCTTTTCCTCCCATCTCCTCCCCTCCCTTCCAATTGTAAGTAGCTGATGTTTTGCTTGGCTTCTGTTTTATTTGCTGTCAAAAGGAATTTGATGCAAAAAATCATTTAAGCATGTATACAACCCATGGAGGGATTCATTTGACCTCATTATTCTGCAATAAAGAAGGAATCCAGTTTGTTATCACTGAACTGCATGCATTTCATATCAGATCACAGGAGTAATGCTTCAAAAGATTATCCCAGAAAGTACTTAGCAAGATGGAAAGGGTTAACTTTGCTTGCCAGGAGGTGTTCTGACAAACACAGGAAAAAGAGAGATGTGTGCAGCCCCCTTTAAGAGCAGAGCAACTGAAGAAAAAAGAGATTTATGCTTTTAATTAATGGCAATTAAACCATGCCTGTTGGCTTGGCCTATGGCAATTGTTCCCTGTGAAAAGGAGGCCGAGCTGGTGACAAGCATTTGAATCCGCTAAGTTCTGTCAAGGGAGCTGACTCTGCAGGCATCAAAACCAAACTAAATCAATAAAAGAATTAAACTTTTATAAATTGCATTTTGACAAGTATCAGATGCCGTTAAGCTTTGATATTATGAATTCCTTGGAGGTGACGCAAACAAGAAGGGCCCAGTTAGAGATCCAAACAATCAAAGGGGCTTGTTAACATGCACTGTCAAACGCGTCAGTGCCATTAATTACTACAAATTAATGTGACTCTGTCTTCCTCCGGTGATCAGAATAACAATCAGCCTGATTTGGGGAACGGGCAGAGAGAACCATACGCAGCCCTGACAAAAAGAATAAGTTTACAAAACAGGAGACCTTTACCATGTCTGTGTTCAAAGCCGGGACGGTTTTCTCGGTTTTCTCGTTGCTGGTTGTGACCTCACTTTACCCCACCTTCCCGATTCCCGGATCTTCACATGCTGCTCGCCCCCTGTGAGATGGCAGGAGGAGGAGGCACCAGGCTCTTGCCAGTGATTATTGGAGCATAAAATAAAATCTTTATTGTGCTTCATTGAGGTGTGTGGGGGGAAATACAGTCCTAGCCACACTGATTTTCCCCCCTAGGAAATGAACCCAGAACTCCCACAATTTGGCTACCTGCTAATAAAAAAACTTTTTATAAGACTGACAATTTACACTGCATGAGGCTTGCTCCGTGGTGATGCAGCCGACAGCCCGTGGGGGGAAATAGGAACCCCAATTATGCCTAGGAAGGATGGAAGGTGCCCAGCATGAGTTTAGCAGAAGGCTATCCCTCTGCATTGTGGGATAGTCCGTGTCTAGAAGTGACCAATGCCACCCTTTCCTTCGGGGCCCGCATTTTAAAATAGAATGTGATTTTTATTTTATCAACCGGACAAATTGTGATTCTCCATCCTGGACCTGTCCAGTGAAATGCCACACAGACCAGGGCTGAACCGATGCTTGCACCATTAAATGTAATTCAAGCTCTAAAATAATTTCAAACCCAACATATTATACATTAACTCATAATAACTTCTCTTTGTGCTCTCTGACACACCCTGTTTTCTCATTAATTTTCCTTTTACTACTATCCTTTTCCTTCTTTCTTTCTTTCTTTTTTTTTTTTTTTACAAAAATGTCTAGCGTATGGTTTCTCACATCCAAAGAGTTTCCAAATGTTTGTGCTGCGTTTCTAGTTAATTGAAGAATAAAGTGTAGTCACAGAATATGGTGGTTTAAAATTTAGGGGCGAGATGGCTCAGTAGGCAAAGGCCCTTGTCATCAACCTGACAACCTGCGTTTGTTCCAAGAGATCTACATGGTGGAAGAAAGAATGGTCCCTGTGGCTGTTCTCTATTCCGTACATGCGTGGGCATGTGTGTGTTTGTGTGGAGTGTGCACAGATGTACACGCATGTAAGCATGCACAAAATAAATAAATGTGAAAAAGATTTAGAGAACCCTTTTAGATGGCAAAGCCTAAAACCATAAACGTAGGAATTAATCTTCAGTTAAGAGGGACAGGGAGGAGGTGGGATGGCAGGGAATGAACCTCTTGATTGGTCCTCAGAACTTGGAATACCATTCTGTCTCTTCCTTCTGTCTTGGTACAAACCATGGCTAGAAACTCATTCCTTTCCAGCTGTGTTCGCTAGTGGGCTAACTATTAGTTGGAGATGGTCTTACCTGGGGAGATACAAAAGCCCTCATACTGTACCCACAAACTGCCAATAGGAATGGTGCCAGGTGTGTATGGTGTTTGGACTAATTACTTAATTTTGACTATCGACCATGTCTAAGTGTGTTTTTAACACAGAGAGGAATTATCTTGACACCATCTGGCAGCAGTTTTTCATGCCTGACAAAATTAAAAACTCACTTTGACGCGTGGCCAGTGATACATATGCGCAGGGTTCCCTGCCATGCGGATCGACCTCTGACCTCGTGTGTAACAGGGGATTTGTCTCAGACTGTAGTTACAGTAGTTTTATGGAGGTGGCTAATCTGTTACTCAGGGCCCAACGCTCTTGTGACAAATAGTTCTCTGCCTGCGTAGTGACAGAAGTTTGGAGTGTTTTTCCTTCCTTTTCGTTGTCAAGGAGTGAGTCCCGACTCAAAGACTGGATCCCAGTGAATGTTTTTCATTTCACGGGGTAGGTGCCCCGAAACAAATGCTTGTGCAAGCCCCACGGAAACATCCAATAAAGCCTGCTCTTGCCTATACTCACCAGCAACCACAGAGGAAGTTTCTCATCGGAAACGTGTATGATGATTTTTCTCTGATGACTTGGCAAGATTCTGTCTGGTCTGGAGCCTTCTGTGTTTCAGAACCCTTGCTGTATTGCAGGCAGGCTTCATCCAAACGTCTTTATGCCATAATGGATAGGCACACTCAATGTCTATCACTTACTCTTACACACAAAAAAATGATTTGTTTTTATTACTTTTAAATTGTGTGTATACATGTGTGGTTATGCGTGGGTATGTGCACATGAGGGCAGACGCCTGTGGAAGCCAGAAGAAGGGGTTAGAACTTCCCAGAGCTGGGGTTACAGGAGGTTGTGTGGGTGCTGGGAATTGAACTCAGGGTCTCTGAGGAGCAGTATGTGCTCTTAACCACTGGGCCGTCTCTCCAAACCCATTTTTTTAAAAAAAGCCAGACATTCTTTATTTGCTTGTTTATTTTTGTGTGTTCATGTATGTGGATGCGGTTTGGGGGGGGGGTGGATGTGAGTGTGTGTGTGCCATGGCACACATGTGGAGCTCAGAGGACACGGCACACATGTGGAGCTCAGAGGACACGGCACACATGTGGAGCTCAGAGGACACGGCACACATGTGGAGCTCAGAGGACACGGCACACATGTGGAGCTCAGAGGACACGGCACACATGTGGAGCTCAGAGGACACGGCACACATGTGGAGCTCAGAGGACATGGCACACATGTGGAGCTCAGAGGACATGGCACACATGTGGAGCTCAGAGGACAGCTTGCAGAACTCGGTTCTCTCTTTTCTAGCACAAGAGTGCTAGGTTCTAGTTAAGCCGCAGTGGCTCTGCAATTGCCCCTGAAGGCCTTTCCCGTGTGAACTCACACTGAACACGTATGTATTTCAGTGTGAGGTTTGCCCTCCACTCATTTCTACCTTGCTTCCTTCCATGTTGTTTTCCCTTTTGAACCTGAAACAAACTGTATTACTAGCTTAATTCACAACTTATTATCATCACTTTGATAACAATCATCTTTATAAAACCTCATAAATTTTATATATGCCAAGATTTAAGAAGTTCTATCTCAAATCCATTCTTATAAGAAAAGGTGGGTGGTGGTGCAGGTATTCAAAGTTTCGCATGGAGGTAGAAATATGTAGTCAAAGACATATTTATTCACATCCATGCATAACAATATAATCTATGACTATTGATTCCCGGAAAAATACATCTTCATTTGAGAGGTGAGTTATCTCTGTTTACTTCCCTGTGAAGAGAATGGCAGGTGAATGCTCAGCTCTCTGCCGTTCTTCACTGTGGGAGTGATGGATGAGCAGGTACTTTAATCCAACCCTTGCTTCTTCACTAGCTTCCCACTTCTGCTCTTCCTTTGTTGTATGTTTCAGATACAAGGATGCCCCAAATACGCCGCTCAACACATAATGAGACAAACTGCAAATATGGAAGCTGATAATTTTCTTTTTGACACTGCAAATTGTCTCAAGAAGGGATTTGTAGGAGAGACACTAGGTGGCTCGTTGATGAATTAGTAACTGGGGAAAGACACATACTCACACAGTGCGCACACATAGTAGCACTGGTTCCAATCCAAGAAATAGTTTCTAAGATCAACTGTGGTTCTTCCCTATCTGACAATTTTGCAACCATCATTCGACTTCAATTTGTTGGCTCCGTGGTTGTTTCTTAGGCATGGGAGTTTAGAACTGGATTTTATAGCTAAACTTGACTTATATTTTCAGGGTTACTACTTTTATATCAATAAAACCAGCAGCAACTGTTAAATCCATTCCTAGAAAACAAAGAACATTTCAGCAGATATATCAAATGGTTAAATTTTGTGGCTATGTCCCCAATATAATCTTGAGTTTTCTTTCAGTTGCACAAAAGACTTTTATGATCTGACCTTTCCATGACCTGAACTGTAAGGCATGAGGCTTGCACGGATTTTAAGTTCCCGCAGTCCTGGCAGAGGAGAAAGCCATTTCTGTTGTTCCTGCCTCCAGGAAGCAGGTGCTCTTTTCCTCACCGCCTGCTTCGGCTAGATGGTTAGTAAATTTTTCTCAACCAACCCAAATAAGTGAGTTCATTCAGGGTTGTCAGTTCGCAGTCCTTCCTGCTCTATGCTTGGAAGCAGAAAGAGGTGTGTGGTTCTGCCTGAGAAAAATAGGGGTGGTGGTGAATCCTGTGAAGATCCATATGCAGCCTGGCTCCCCCTGCCTCCTGAGATCTTGGGAAAGTCGTTAGTTTAATGGGGTTTTGTCTACGTGATAGGAAACAATGATTTCATGTTTCCAATGAATCCTATACCAGACATGGTTATATCTCTGGGGATATAATCATGGGTAAAACATATAAAGCCCTGGATTCCCAGACCGATGAGCTACAGAAAATATTTAAGATATTTAAAGAAATATTTACAAGGGAGTTGAGGGGTCCATGGTTGTGGTGTTACAGAAAGCCATGGGCACCGTGGAGGGAACCCTGAGACACTCTCAGGGTGCAGGAGGGTTGGGAAGCATACCCTGAATTAGTGATGGCTGAGACAGGAGCCAAGGTATAGGTAGGAGGCAAGGAATGAGCAGAAATTTGCTAGAAAGTGGGGGTAGGGGAAAGATCAGAGGGAAGAATGTTCTGAGGAGGAAAAGCAGGGAGGGCTTAGTTCAAAGACAAGAAAAGGAATCTTAAAAAAAAATCAAGAATGGTCAGCTGGACATGCCTGTGATCCCAGCAATTTGGGCACTGAGGCAGGAGGATCATGAGTTTGAGGCAGCCTGAGCTACATGATGAAACTCTGTCTCAAAACAAGCCATAGGATAGAAAGTCACTCATATTGCCTAGACTGCGAAGCTGAAGAAATCTTCATATATAGGGAACAAAAGAACTTAAAATATTTGAGCATAATTATTTCGAAGTAAGCCCGCAGTGCTGCCAGTGGATTTATTGTATAAATGTGATCTACTAATCATGATGACCTTGGGTTTATGTCTGTGTTCTTATTTACTCAACAGATGTCTGGTTGACTCAGTAGCTTCAAAGGTTGGTTGATCCACACAATTAGATAGGTTAAAAACAGCACCAGAGGGGCTTAAAGCATGTCCTCCTTCTGCTTGCTGCTCCCTCTTATGTGTGTAGGGTGATCCATCACAAACCATTTCCACTACATTAACTCACCGGATCCTTCAGATGATACTGTGGGTAGCATGTGAAGCCGAAGACTTGGATAGCATGAAAGAGATAACTGTTAACATTTTACATCCATCTCTGGGGTGACCTTTAATACAAGTCATGGGCATAAGAGACAACTTCTTAATAGAAATAGAAACTAAAACAATAGCCTAGTTATCTACTCCATTTTGCTTGCTACTTAGCATTGAAATCTTTTCTCCATTCATCCAGCTTTCGCTTGAACTGTAGGTCACAAGGATGAGAGCTTCTATGTACTGTAATACTACCTTCCTCCGTTTGGCCTGGGGAGACACAAGCATGAGAGCCAGAATTCAAATCTCTGGCATCCACATAAAAGCAAGATGTGGTGGTGCACATCTGCCACCCGGAAGGGTCCTGGAAGGGGTGGGGATCCCCAGAATTCATTGGCCAGCCAGCCTAGCTGAATGAGTGAACTCGACATTTATTCTGAGACCCTGTTGCAAGGAAGATGTAGTGGTACATACATTTAATTCCAGAACTCGGAAGGCAGAGGCAAGTGGATCTCTGTGAGTCTGAAGCCAGTCTAGTCTACAGAGCGAGTTCCAGGACAGCTAGGACTACAGAGAAATCTTGTCTCAAAATAGAAAGGAAGAAAGAAAGAGAGAGAGAGAGAGAGAGAGAGAGAGAGAGAGAGAGAGAAAGAAAGACGAAAAAAATAAAGTAGATATGGATAAAGAAGATACCAGACCTCAGTCTCTGGTCCATGCACACACTGAAAGTTGCCTGTCAGTTCTTTTAATCAGTCCGGCCATCCCTAGTTCTACACCTTCAAGTTTCCTCGTGACACAGTCAGTGGGTAAAAGCACAGATTTGACATTAGAGCCTCGGTCACTTGCTGTAAAAACTTTGGCATCTCGAGCTTTCTAGTCTTCAACTTCAAAGGTAAAGCACTGTGAGGATTTAAAGAGACAGTCACGTGATGCTCTTGGCACAGGACACAGCAGGTGTTACTTTGTAGTACTATTGGTATTAACGACCTGGGCCACCCTCTGAACACACTCCAGTCTGCCAACGTGCCTCTGAAAATTCAACCCCTAAATCCAGGCAAAATACTTCAGATGTGGGCCATAAGTCCAGTAACTAACAAACTTGACCAGCGTCCCCGCTAGTTGGCCAGACTAGAACAGCCTTTCAACACAGCCAACAAACCATACGTGTAGATACCATGATTAGATTCAGATGTGCGCACGGAAATCTGATTTTCTAACTTTGAACAAGTTATTTTAGGGACTTGCTTCCTAAGGTGATATAAGATGAGGCAGACTTGCCTGGTACTTAGAAAGCCACATGAATTCTTACACCAAGTGTGAGCAAAAGACTTGCTTATACCATCAAGGCCCTTCTCTCGGTCCAGCCATGGGTGTCCCCCAACAACAGAATTGAGTGATGAGCCCCAGAGGTGAGAATGCTGGAAGGCTGGAGTCTGTAATCTCATTATCAATAGCAGGTATATTGTAGCCATTGTGACCTACTGTTTTAATATCATGGCACACTAGGCTGTTTTTCAAATACATCGTCTGCAGCCTGGAATTGCCTATTGGAAAAATTCACAGGTCTCGCTATTGTTATGATGTTGTTCTATAGACTAAAACCTTTTTCTTTACACAGCTTGTAGCCCAAACAAACAAAAAACCAATAGCTCCACTGCTCCCCACAGCCCTAAAAAGGGAAAGAGATGCTTGCACAGGTCTTCATAGAGTCTCGCGCGGAGGGAGCTAGATGACTCGGTGGAGACAGACGGATGGGGTAGGTAGAAAGAGGAGAGAGTGGAAGACTGAATAGATGGTGTCTGGAATTTTGAAGAATAGATGATAAACAGATAGACAGGAAGATGGACAGACAAGCAAGAAGGAAGGCAGACAGACAGATAGGTAAATATGTAGGTAGATGATAATGATGAAGATAGATAGATAGATAGATAGATAGATAGATAGATAGATAGATATAGATAGATGACAAGATAGTAGACAGACAGACACAGAGATAGACAGACAGACAGATAAATGATAGATAAATAGATAGGACAGAAGACAGGATAGTAGACAGACATACAGATAGACAAACAGACATACAGATTGACAGATATAGATGATAGATAGATAGATAGATAGATAGATAGATAGATAGATAGATAGATTGATAGATTGATAGATAGATAGGATAGAAGACAGGATAGTAGACAGACAGATGGACAGATAGGATAGAAGACAGGATAGTAGACAGACAGACAGACAGACACATGGTGGCAGGCGGGGCTCTTCCTGTTTCTAAGGAAAGCATGCCAGACAGTTTATGGGGCTGCTTGAGTTCTATTCCTGATTTCACTATCAGTTGGTTCATGCCTCAGATTAATCTTTGCGACTCTCCTGGCTACTGCGGTAAAAGCGAGGTGTTCCCCACCAGCAAGTCTGACCACCTTGACAGGGTTTCATCTCCACCAGCCTCCTTGCCACTCCCCACCGGACCTTGCTTTGCCAGGATTTTACTGCCTACAGCTGCCAACCACGCTGTCAGGGATGCTCATGTTTCTGGTAAATGAATGGTTTGGTGTACTTGGGACCAAATGACATCCAGTTTTCTTATAGCTACATCCTGTTCCACCCTCTATAAAGACAGTCTCTCATGTGCTGAACCTCATCATACATTCTCCGCACACATAGGCCTGTGTATGGAAGCCAAGCTATCTAAAATCAGAGGGGCATGCCTGGTTTCCTCTGATCCAACTGACAGGGCTCAACTCTTAGATATGCATTAAAAAGTAAACTGTAGTTTCAATTCCCCCACAAACAGCTTCCTCCTCTTTGTTTTTATCATCCTGTTTATGACGTAGGACACAGTACATTGCCCAGTGCTGTCCTTGAACTCCTGGCCCCAGTGACCGTCCTGCTTCAGCCACTAGGGAGGCCAAGACACAATGCACCATGGTGCTAGTTACAGACTTCTCTTTCTTCGCTCTGTCCTTCCATAGGGACAAGAGCCCTGTCTTATAGTAAGGAGGCCGCTAGTTTGTTCCTGGCCACTCAGCCCCGAAATAACCACACAATAATGTATTAATTAAGTCATTGCTTGGCCCATTTGCTCTAACTTCTTATTGGCTAACTGTTACATATTAATTTTACTCATCTCCATTAATCTGTGTATCAGTATGTGGCTGTGGCTTACCAGGTAAAGTTCCCAGCGTCTGTCTCTAACGAACTACATGACTTCTCTCTTGCTCTGTCCTTCTTTCTCCAAGAATTCAATTTAGTTTTCCCTGCCTACCTAACTTCTGCTCTGCTATAGGTCCAAAGCAGTTTTATTATTATTATTATTCATTAATGATATTCACAGCACACAGAGGGAAATCCCACATCACCGTCACTTTTTAACTTTCTGTAAAGTCTGGTAATTAGTAAGTATGACGCAATCCTGCATCATTAAGGTGGGAAGAAGCTTTGGTAAGAGTGTTTCAGGGCAATCTCACCACATCCTCTTCTAGACAGAAACTGCATCTCCAAGGCTTCCCTCCCCCGGATTGGCTGTGGTCAGAGGGGATACATCTGGCGGTAGAAGACACTCTGCACAGAACAGAAAGGTTGAAGACAAGCCTTTCTCTCAGGAAGGAGTTGGAGCCAGGAGTGTGGGCTCACCAGGTGAGGCTGTGAAGAAATGTGCTGATTAGTGCCTCCAACTGACATGGAAGACTGGAACCCTGGAGCAGCCGGAGGCACCGCCATTTTGCAGCAGCTCTCAGGTGCCTGCAAAAGAATCGCCTGATGCAGTAAGATCAGCTGACGTCGGTGATGGTGGCTTCCTGATCCTTGTTCCCTCTGATCTTCCCCATGTTTAATTCAAACTTTAATTTTATGCAGTAAACCCCTTCACACTTGAAATATACAGGATAGCTGAGACCTAGCCTGGGAACTGACAGCTTCCTGAGCAACCCATGATGTCATAGAACAGTCAAAGTACTGGGAAAATCTAGTATGATGTCCAGTAGTGTGAGTGTGGTTATCTATGTTTTATTTCATATTTATGTATTTACACATTTGTGATTAGGGGTGTGCATGTGTCAGGTCATGTGTGGTTGAGGTTAGAGGACAACCTGAGGAGTCTATTTTCTCCTTCTACCATGTGGGGACCAGAGATCACACTTGGGTTGGTATCAAGGACCTCTGCCCTCTCAGCCGTCTCAATCAGAAAAAACAAGCTTTGTGTACTTTTGCCACAAAGGAACACTGAGTAACTCCTTTCACTTCTCAATCCCTATCTCTTTTTCACTAGCGATCCTATCTTTCAGGCCCTCTAGGAGACTTTATTTTTTTTTTTTAAATTTATTTATTTATGTATACAGCGTTTTCCCTACATATATGCTGCAGACCAGAAGAGGGCACCAGATCTCAGTACAGATGGCTGTGAGCCACCATGTGGTTACTGGGAATTGAACTCAGGACCTCTGGAAGAGCAGTCAGTGCTCTTAACCTCTGAGCCATCTCTCCAGTCCCTCTAGGGGACTTTAATGACTTTCACATATCGTCCTACCTGATAGGACCACAAACCAGTACCTACGGCTGTCATTATGTGGGCCCATTTCTGTCCTCTGAACAGGCGTAAGGGTCCCAGCTACCCTCAGAGCACCTTTGAGAGAGAGGGAGAGGGAGAGGAGCTCACACCCCCAGAGAGAGAGAGAGAGAGAGAGAGAGAGAGAGAGAGAGAGAGAGCGGACTCCCCTAGCAGTGGGGCATGTGGCATGCTGAGCCCAGCAAGCCTGGATCTCAGCCCCTTCTTGCTCCTCTGAGCACAGCCTGAAGAACCACCCAGCCACCACGCTTCAGGGAAACCCTCCATGGGCTCGGAGACTCCTCTCTCTGCTCTTCTCCAAACCAAACCTTGGGACAATGGAGGGATGGTGAGGACCGCCCCCAGTGAACCGCTAGTACACTCTTCATTAGTGATCATTCCCGACGTTAATGAATTGGAGGACTAATTGCGCCAACGACAAGCCATTCATGCTAAGGTGTCACCGTAATTGTGCATTTTAAACTGTTACTGCAGAGGTTTATCCTCTTGTTAAAGACTGTTGGCCATCAGTGAGGATGTGGGGAGGGATGTGTGTGTGTCTCCTGCTGGGGATGAGAAAGGGAAAGCTGTGTGAACCCTACCAGGCTGCTCCAAGGCCTCTCCCCTGTCTTCCTGTAGACTGACTTCAGCACCTGGAGAGGGAGGGAGGGCAAAGTGACTCCACTCCTTCCGGTTCAGAGGACCTGACTCTAACACTTGTGAGGCCTAAGGCAAGAGAGCAAAAGGAGGCATATGGATTATATGTCTAAATATTTAGACGTTATAAATAAGGCTAAAGACTGTTAAATTATGTTCTATCTTTTTACTTCGACAAATAAATATTCATCATGGTAAAATCGAGGAAACATGCATAGAGCTGTTCTGTGTGTGACTGACAGTCAGCAAAATATCAAAGATGACTGAATTAATTATTATTGTGCTTGTATGAGGCCCTGCTGACAAGCTGATGATGCAGGGATGAGTAACAAAGGCATACATAATTCATTAGCTATCATATATTTATTACATGAAATTAACTTGTCTTACTTTTCAAAAATCAAAAATGCTAACTGTATTGCTAGGGCCAAGATTTTTACATGTGTTCTACTGACTTCAGGGATAACCAATCTTTTACCTTAAGTTGATATGTATAGTATATGACTAAATCTTTAATTTTCAATTTGGAAAAATTTCCTTCTGCTTAGGAAGGAGCAACTGAAAAATTTTAACATAAAAATTTTTTGCTACTGTTTTTTCTTTTCTCTTTTTTGAGGCAGAGTTTCTCTGCGTATCCCTGGCTGTCCTGGAACTCACTCTGCAGACCAGGCTGGCCTTGAACTCATAAAGATCTGCCTGCCTCTGCCTCCAGAGTACTGGGATTAAAGGTGTGTGTCACCATTGCATGGCTATAAAAGTTTTTCTTTTTTTAAGGTTTATTTTTATTTTAAGTGAATGACTATTTTTGTTTATATGTTTGTATGTGCATCATGTGTGTGCCGGGTGCTCAAGAAAGTCAGAAGAGGGCATTGGATCTAGAGTCACAGACAGTTGTGACCTGCCATGTGGGTGCTAGGAACCAGACCGTGGGGTTCCGCAACAACAGCCAGTGCTCTTATCCACTGAGTTATCTCCTGATAAATTCTTTCTTTTTAAAGATGAATTTTACAATTTGTTTTTAAAGTTTTTTAAATTAAATTTATTTGGGATCTGTGTGTCTGTGTATCTCTCCTTTCGTATGTGTCTGTGTGTCTGCCTTTGTGTTTGTCTGTATGTATGACTATGTGTGTCTGTGTGTCTGTGTGTCTCTATATGTGTTTGTGTGTGTATGTTTGTATGTACATCTGTGTTTGTGTGTCTGTTTGCATGTGTGTCTTTGTTTGTGTGTATGCCTACGTGTGTTTATGTATGTGTGTGTTTGTGTGTGCCTGTGTGTGTGTCTGTATGTGTGTGTGTATGTAGTGGCATTTCAATTGTATTTTAATAAATAAAGTTTGCCTGGCTGTAAGTCTGACCAGTTTGACTGTTTTACGCTCCTGATCCCCAGACAAGCTTTATTTATTAAAAATACAATTGAAATGCCATTACATGTGTGTCTGTGTTCATACATGTACCATGTGCACACGGAGGTAAGAAGACAACTTCAGGTGTTGGTCCCCAGGAGCGTTGATCATCTACTGGAAACAGGGTCTCTCACAGGCCTGGACTTTTCCCATGTAGGCTCAGCTAGCTGACTGGAAAGCTTCCAGAGATCTGCCTCCCCTGCTTCATATCCCTCCAACATGGGAATTACAGGAGCACACCACCGTACTGGCTCTTTTAGCAGCTTCTGGGACTGCAACTCCAGTCCTCCTGCTTGAGAGGCAAGTACTTTATTGACTGAGTCATCTTTCTAGTCCTCGTAACTGTTGTTTGATACATTGTTATAATTTTTATATCACTATGTTAAAGGAATATCTAAATACATAAGATGTTTCTTACATCTATTTTTCACGTTTTCTGATGTTGGATTATTACAAAGGAAATAAACATCACTAGAACACTGATTAATTTGTTCAACTCTTTCTCCAGCTGAAACTGTAGGTGGGCACTGATGGTGGTGGGCACTGGTGGTGGTGCATGCCTTTAATCCCAGCACTCAGGAGGCAGAGGCAGGTGGATCTTTGAGTTCAAAGCCAGCCTGATCTACAGAGTGAGTTCCAGGACAGCCAGGGCTACACACAAAAGTCTAGTTTGAAAAACAAAAAACCAAAACAACAAAAAAGAGCTGTAACCTGTAGGAGCATGGTGGTACACACCTGTAATCCCAGTATCAAGGCAGGAAGAAGTCATGTTCAAAGTTAGCTAGGCCTATGTAGTGGGACCAGTCTCAGGGGTGGGGTGGGGGGTGGGGATAGGGGTCGGGGGAGGGTCTGGGAATTGCATTGGCTATGAAATAGTCTACACTAACATTAAAAATAACTGCTAATTATTACACATGATTAGCTCTGTCGTGACCCTTCTGTCAGGGTCCAGCCTCGACGGGGTTCGCACATTCCAGGGTTGGGGCATGTGGACTATAAATATTAGATAGGAGGACCAGAGATCTAAAAGAAATACAGAGACATATGCTAGAACCAGGAGGGAAATCCAGTGAACACTAAATATGCAGAATTTATTTTCCATATGCTAATACACCCCAATCCATAAAGGGGGGGAGGCAAAAGACTGCTTTCCCATGACACAAAGAACAAGTAGGGAAATTACCCCTTCGATACCTGAAGTATCAAACAGCTATTCCCTGAGTGACACATTCTGTTGTTTAGGCAGGACTTGCAGTGACTACACCTTAGGCCAAGCATCCTGTAGGCAGCCACTCCCTGGCCAAACCTCCTATCATATCCTTGAAGGAGCAGGAATAGGCTTGAACTCTCTGACCTTTGGTCAGTGTGGAGCAGATCCACCTCTATGTGCCATCGTAATATTCAAAACACCAAGTAGCCACACCCTAGGTCAGGGTCTCTTGTTTGTAGCCAGCCACTCCTTAAGTCAGACTTCTTGTCAACAACTCTGACAGAGCAAAAGCAAAGGCTTAAACTCTCTGACCTCAGTCAAGGTGGAGTGGACCCACTTCTGTGGCCCCAAACTTCTTGGTCAATACTTTCCTGTTCTAATATCTTCATATATTATTGAAGTATTAAGGGCATATTAACTTTGCTAACTTTGGTTGTCTGGGGCGGTGTTGCCCAGGCAGGCCTGAACTCATTAGGTAGTCGACCATAGCCTTGAGATCACCGCAGTCCTCTTGTTTTAGCCTGCGGAAGTCTGAGATTACAGATTGAGCCATTGTGCCTGGCTTGTTGGAGAGTTTGAAACAGACTTTTTTTCTGAAGTCTGAAAATAAACAGACTGTTTCGCCAAATTCTTTTATAATGTCTTCTCCTGGCTGGGCCTGGTGGCATAGGCCTGGAATCCCAGTTGCTCAGGCCTGAGGCAGGGAGTTCAAAGTATGGTGACCCTCTCTCAAAAATTAGAAAGAGAGCGTTGCGCTTGAGAACTGCCTGGGATTCAGGAAACTCCAACTTCACAATGAATAATAAAACATGGAAAGGAGGGCTTCGGGGGCTCAAGGGGGACTGCTTGCCTAGGATGAGCAAGTTCTGAAGTCCAGTCTCTAGTAGCTTCCCTCAGAAGAACAGAACAAAACAAAATCAAGCAATTGTTTGAACTGCTCTGAAAATGAGGTAAGCAAACGTTCTGTCTGAACTGTTTCATTACGTTTGGCGGCACCACCAGTGACAGCAACAATTCCTGTTGAGAAGCCGTGGGCAGCATGGAAGCTCAGAGCTTTGACTCCCACTCTTCCGTTATTTCCGTTAACTTTTGTGGTATACTTCTTATTAACTAACTCTTACATCTTAAATTAACCCACTTCAGTTATTTTGTATTTTACCACGGGGCTCATGGTTTACTGGTAAGGTTTTGGGGTGTCTGCCTCCTACGACAACTATATGGCATCTCTCTGACTCCACCCTTTTTTTTCCTCTATCGGTTTGGAATTCCTATCTTACTCTATTCTGCCCTGCCATAGGCCAAAACAGCCTTATTCATCAACCAATAAATGCAATACATATACAGAAGGATTTTCCACACCAACCTCATTTCACCTTTGTCTCCAGGAAGATTTGGAGGGTGCTCACAATGTTTGAAATGTTATCAATGAAAACAGTTGACACCATATTGCCTAGTAACAAGTCAAATGCACAGGCCACACCATAAACACAAAATCTGTAGGTGTAGGGCTGGCCAGTTTTCCAGATAGCAAATCTTTCTCTTCATACTGTGCTGTCCCCATGAACCTTTAAATCATCTCAATAAAGCTGGATCTGGTTGTGTGTTTTTGAAATTTTGATTTTTATTTTATTGTGTGTTTTCATAAAGCTGAAACTCTGTGCCAGTGCCAGAGTTCAGAATGTGTTGGGCTGTCATGGTTTCTGCAGGTGACTAGGAGACACAGCCATGCAAGTCTTTAGCTGTGCAGAGTTGTGAAGCAGTCTCTCTCCTCCACGTGTTACTATAGTGATTTTTGGAATAACGTAGGAGTGTTGTGTGGCTCAGACTCAAAGAGGACCAAGAAAATGCTTGGTGCTACTGGGAAATGACACTTATTATGCAAAAATCTACACACACTATTTCAGAGAAAGGCTGCCACACGCTGGTTTGTCTTTTACCTATCTAAAGGTGCTTCTGCCACCCAAATCCTCCCAGAACTCCAGGGCACTGCCTGTTTCTGAAGTAGATGGTTGCAAAATCCACAAACCTTCCTCAATTTAGCCTTGTTAATACTTAAAGGAGATGAGGATTTTTCTGGGTCTTGGACGACTGTGTTTCTCTCTCTCTCTCTCTCTCTCTCTCTCTCTCTCTCTCTCTCTCTTTCTTTCACACATACACACACACACACATACACACGTCACCTTGTGTCACTGTTGACTGTGTGTGTGTGTGTGTGTGATGTTGGGGGAAGGCAAGAAAGCCATGGTCCCCACATGAAGGTCAGAGAACAAGAACTCTATGGAGTCATTTCTCCTCTTCCGCCTTCATGTGGGTTCCAGGACCAAACTCAAGGCAGGCGCCTTTGCCCCACAGGTTAGCTCTTGTCCTCAGGATTACTAATCAATGGTCATGAACACGGATGTGGTTTTCTAGGTCTAGGGTACTTCAACACAACTTTTTTGTCTGATAATTCTAGGGATATGTGTGGGATAAGCAATGCCCTTCATAGGTGGTAAACTTGCTGGGCAAGCAGTTGGCCACTAGAAGTACCCAAGCTTGACCATGGTAGATGAAGACCCAAGTTCTTGAATTCTAAATGACCCAAATGGAAGAAGTGAAATCTTCAGTCCAAAACAATAAAATAACATTTGTTTATCTTCCTTTCTTATTCCGTTTTTCTTTTTTTAACCAAAATATGTGCCCAAATATTCCCCAAGCAGAAAAACATTGTAATGAAACATACACCCACAGCATGGTGAGATCTTCAAAAGTCCTTATGTGGAGTATGACAAACCTGTGTTTTACTGGTTGTGAGATTTCAAATTTTCTGTTCTAGAAAGTATGAGTCAGAATTATGGCTCCCCTCAAAGGTGGTGCCCACCCTTTCATCTAAGAAGAATGCACGTGCTTCCGGTTCAAGTCCTTCAAATCAAAGTCTACCACTGCCTGTCTCTGATCTCTCAGGGGCACAGCTGCCCCAATGTATTGTTTGCATATTTTGTCTTCATGTTTATGGTCATTGTCATTTGAATAGCAATGCTTCCCTCTAGAATTACGCATCCCTTGGATTGGTCCATATTGTGCTGCTGTTCAAGTAGTGTGGTAAAAGTCTCAGGCACATGGGATGACCTTGTTTTATAACAACCAGCTGTCTCAAAAACTAACCTGTCCCAATGATACTTCTGTGACCTCTTAGGGGGTTGGGTCCTTGGGACCTACTTTCATTACAGCTACTTCACAAATATCTGCCCACTTTTTGAAAGAGCCACATTGCTGTGGGAACTCCTTTAGCCAATGGCCTCTGGGATGCTGGCCCACTTTGGGCATGGTCTTGGGTACTATATATGCAGACGTGGGGCATAGGTGAGTCCTTGGCTGCTGGATTCGGTCCCAGTCCCTAGAGCACACAGAGGATTGTGGATCACTATCCTGTGAGTTTACCCCCCGATAAATAAACCTTCATTACACTTCACTCTGGGCTAGTGTGGAGGTATTTTAAGTTGCATTCCCACACAGGGACCAAGATCCCCACACTTAAACCTCTGGAGGACATGCTCAAATCATATATAAGCCATAATGCTCCCAGTGACCCTTTCCCTTCCCCTGATTCCTTTCTATGTCCATCTATATCCTTTTTGTGGATTTTCAATAAATTAAGAACAAAGATAGTTTTCTTTTGACAACATGACCTCCTCATGCTTCTTGTTGTTACTGGGGAATGAACCAGGACCACTGACCTAAACTCCAGCCTTCCTGAAGCTTTATTTGTAGACAGGATCTTACTATGTTGCTATGATGGGCACAAACATAACATCCTCCCAAGCATCTAAGAGGCCAGATGTGTCACTGTGCCCATTCAAAACCCTTAGAACTATTGATATTCCAAATATGTTTGACTATAAGGGTTCTAGGTATTAACACTTAGAATATTAGAAAATGAAAAATGGAAAAGATCCCCAAGGTCCAAATGAGGAGCAGAAGGACGAAGAAAATGAAAAAGCAAATAAGGACTGCGAGGGATGCTATCACCCACTGATACAAGGGGACGGATCTAATGAGAGTTTACCAAGGCCAGTTGGACTGCGACTGAATGAGGAAGTGATCCAACCAGATTCTCTGAATGTGGCAGGATTCTCTGAATGTGGCTGGCCCGGAGTCTTTCTGAAAAGCCATTGACAATGACACTGGGACTTGTTTCCTCTGCATATACTGGATTTTGGGGATCCAGTCTGTTTGGATACTCACCTTCCTGGACCTGGAGGGAGGGGGGAGGAACTTGAACTTCTCACAGGGCAGGAAACCCTGACTGCCCTTAGGGACGAAGATGGAGGAGGAGAGGGAGTGGGGGGAGTGGTTGGGTGTTGGGAAGAGGGGCGTAAATGGAAACTTTTATAATTTAATAAAATTACTTTAAAAAAAATCCAAAAAAAAGAGAAAAATGGAAAAGACATAACACATCAGAACAAAGCAGATTATATTTACTATTTCAGTATAAACGCAAAGAAAACTTTGTAGTTTCAAAATTAAAATTTATCAGATAACACAAGAAAGACCTTTTTTACTTACCCATACTATAATTGAAGACTATTTACAGCACAGGAAGTACCATCAGGGACAATTTCACCGTTGTGTGAATATCATAGACTGTAGTTGTATACATCTAAATAGTACGTAGTACTATAAATCCCGCAACCTTAAGAAAGGCAATGTATAGAAGAAAGCATCTAGTGGGGGTGTTCCGGTTTCAGAGGGTTAGGGTCTGTGACCGGCATGGCAGAGAGCAAGGAGCCTGCAGGCAGGAGCAGAATCTGAGAGCTCACAGCTGATGCACAAACATGAGGCAAAGAGAGCTACCTAGGAATCATGTGGGCTTTTCAAATCTCAAAGCCTAGCGACACACTTCCTCCAAGAAGGCCACACCCCCAATCCTTCCAAAACAGTTCATGAACTGGGAACCAAACATTCAAGTATATGATCTGATTTGACCATTCTCATTCAAACCACCATGGCCTCTCTGAAAAAGTCTTCACAGACAAACCCAGAGGCTGTCTTTTTTGTGATCCTATAGCCTATCAAGTTGGAAAATAAGATTAACTATCACAGTGTGCTATATGCAAATATACTGGAGATATCATGGTAAATGCCATGCTGTGTTGGAAAAACCAAAGCCAAATGAGCAATTATACATGCATTGATTAAGTACAGAAGTATCGCGGGAGTAGATAACAAGGGTTCTATGGGGCTGGAGAGATGGGTCAGGGGTTAGGAGCACTTGTTGCTCTTACAGAGGACCCTGGTTAAGTTCCCAGCAAACACACAGTGACTCACAGCCAATTATAATTGGTTTCACAGAATCCAACCCTCTGTTCTGACCTCTATGGGCACAGGAACACACATGTGTGCATAAATACTCACATATTCAAAATAAACAACTTTTTTTCTTTCTTCCTTTTTTTCGTCTTCTTTTTTGTTTTTTTATTTGTTTGTTTGTTTGTTTTTGTTTTGTTTTTCAAGACAAGGTTTCTCTGTATGGCTTTGGAGCCTGTCCTAAAACTTAAACTGTAGACCAGGCTTGAACTCACAGAGATTCATCTGCCTCTGTCTTCCAAGTACTGGTATGCACCACCACTGCCCAGCTAAAATAAACAATTTTTAAAACAACTTCTAACTGGGTTAGGGGTATAACTTGGTGGCAGAGCAAATGTGCACCATATACAAAAACTTAAGGTTCAATCCTCAGAACCAAAAATGTAGATTCTAACCACTACAGAGATTCTAACATAAGTCATGCATTTTTAAAAACAAATGCCAAATGGAAACAATTTCAGATTACAGTAACTTTTATTCCTTGGGAAAGATGCTGCGGCAGTAAAAGTAAGAGGTGACTCTACCAATTAGGATTCTATTGTATTAAGACACCACAACCATGGCAACTCCTATAGAGGAAAACATTTAATTAGGGCTGGCTAAGGGTTTGAAGGCTTAGTCCATTATCATCACAATGGGAAGAGGCAGCTAAGAGTTCTACACCTTGAAAAACAGGCAGCAGGAAGAGAATAAACACGCTTCGCTTCCTCCAACAAGGCCTTGTCTACTCCAACTAGGCTGCACTTCCTAATATTGCCACTCTCTTTGAGTCTATGGGAGCCATTTTCTTTCAGACTGCTATGTTCTACTCCCTGGCTCCCATAGACTTGTAGCCATATCATAATGCAAAATGCATGTAGCCCAACTTCCAAAGTCCCCTTAGTCTATAACAGTCTCAAACTAGTTTAAAATCCAAAGTGTCTTCTGAGATTCTTGCAATCTCTCTTTTTTGTTTGTTTGTTTGTTTTTTGTTTTTCAAGACAGGGCTTTTCTGTAGCTTTGGAGCCTGACCTGGAACTAGCTCCTGTAGACCAGGCTGGCCTCACACTCAAGAGATCCTCCTGCCTCTGCTTCCTGAGTGCTGGGATTAAAGGCGTGCACCACCCCCACTCAGCTTCACGCAATCTCTTAACTAAAATCCCCTGTAAAATCAGAAAGCAGATCACACACTTCCAATATTCAATGGCACAAGATATACATTATAACTCCGAAATGAAACATAGTGAGGGAACACCTGACCAAAGCAAGACTGAAACCCGCCTGGGCAAACTCTTCGTCTCCATGTCTGATGTCAAAATGTTCTTCAGAGCTCCAACTTCTTTCATCTTTGTTGATGAAAACACACGTCTTTCTCTTGGGCTGGTTCTGCTCGCTGTTGGTAGCTCTTCTCAGCAGCTCTGGCGTCTGGGTCCCACAGCTCTGGCATCTCTAACATCTTGGGGTCTCCAAGGCAATGCAGGCTTCAACTTCACAGCTTCATGAAATGGCCTGTCTTTAGGCCTCCATTCAGGGGCATCCCTGATGTACGCCTGGCCTCAGCAGCTTCCTAAGCCAGAACCCAGTGGTCTTTGCTGCCAAGTTCTGCTGTTTACTGGCGCCAGGACAATTCCATCCATTCCATCTTCTCCCTTTCTGTTTTCCATGGTGTCCTTCACTGTGTAAGCTTGGTTGTCCTGAAACTGTATCTGTGGACCAGGCTGGACTCAAACTCAGAGGTCTGCCTGCCTCTGCCTCCTGGTGCCCCACCTCACCCAGCCCTAAGCTTTTCTTTAGTTCTTGCCCTGACGCCACTGCTTGTCTCCTTGGACAAAGGACTTAGTACCATTCAACTTCTCCTCAAATTGTACACTTTGTAACTTTCCTTTCTTGGCTTGCTCCTTTTCATTGTAGATACTTCCCAAGATCCAACACTTACAACCACATGACAGTCAATACCAGACTATTTTTAAATCTTTTTTATTTTTTTCTGTCAACAGAATTAATCCAAATCTCTTCATTTTGGCCTCTGGCAGACTTTTCAGAGAAGGGCCAAAAGAAGCCACATTCTTTTCCCAAACATACTAAAATTCTTCTCTTCTGAAACCTCGTGAGCCAGTCCCCCCAATTCAAATCACCTCAGTATCACTGTCTCCCACGCTTCTACTAATGTGGACCATTAAGCCCCACTAAAGTATTCAAATGCTTTTCTCATCGAAAGTCCCAAAGTCCACATTCCTGCAAACAAAAGTGTGATCAGGCCTATCACAGCAATACCCCAGTCCCTGGTACCAGCTTCTGTCTTAGTCAGGGTTTCTATTGCTGTGAAGGACACCATGACCTTGGCAACTCTTATAAAGGAAAACAATAAACTGAGGCTGGCTTACAGTTCAGAGGTTGAGTCCATTATCATCATGATGAGAAGCAAGGCAGTGTACAGGCAGACATGGCTCCGGAGAGCTAACTGAGAGTTCTACATCCTGATCGGCAGGCAGAAGGAAGAGAATGACCACACTTCCTCTAACAAGGCCGCTCTCCATGAGCCTATGTGGGTCATTTCCTTTCAAACTACTACAGTGTCCTTAGCCTGTCTCATTTGTAGAGCAGAGATGACGTTACAGATAATTTTTACATGGGACATGTGTCTAATCATGACATTTACTCAGTGATGGACAATATAGTATGTTATAGTCTCAGCAGACTATGGTGGAGTTGAAAAGTCCCGTACTTACTGATAAAAATATCCCCCGGTAGCCCAGTAGTGGGTGGCTCTGCTGAAACAATAAACCAATCAAGCTGAATTAAAGCCTGGGTTTTAATCTGAGCAAAGCATCTCCAGCTGGTTCCTGGAGGAGGGGAAACCATGTGGCAGGCTGGGAGTAGGAGACAGTGCCTCAAACAACCTGTAGATGCCTACAGGAGGAGCTGACCCCCTGGGGGCTTTTTTTTGGGTGGGGTTTGGAGAAGGCAGCTCCAGGGGAGACCCCAACACCTACTGAGGTCACAGCTGCCAGTGTTCCTGATGCCCAGCACACCAGTGTTTCAAACCTTCAGTGTTTACCCACAGAAATGGTAAGCCTGTTTGTGTCATTCAGTACCGCGCTGTGCCTTTTCTCATTGTTCTAAAGAGTACGGCTGCTTCTCCAGACTTCAGTGAAGTGCAGCTATTTTGCTGCAGAAGCCTCCTCCATCTTAGCAGTCACCAGAGGCCATGGCAGGGTTTCACCTCCATCATCTAGATGTGTGTAAGCATGGTCTATGACGGCCATGCAATGGCAAAGGCTCCTGGTGGCTCGTTTCTCAGATCACGGTCCTGTCCTCAAGTGGCACACAGCTGTGCTCAGCCCCTTCCTTCCCTAGTCCCTCTTCTACACTGCTTCTTCTCAGACAGGGTGTTTTCAACAGCCGTTATGGCGTTAGATTTAGAGAAAACAGTGTGTGTGACACCAAGAATAACATGAGGACACACACACACACACACACATGCTTTTAATGAAGCAAAATGAGCCTGAAGAAATGCAGAATTCGGGAGACATATTCAAGATCAACTCGACATTTCATAATTTTTGATGTTGACTTTTTTTTTTGTTTGTTTTGTTTTAAACCAAAATTTCCACCTTTTGATACTTTGTTAATAGTTCTGTTGATTCAAAAATAAATGTGTGCTGTACTTGGGGCTCTTGGGATATTAAACAGGGCCTCAACAACAGATCCAAGGCCACCTAAAGACAAGGGATAGAAAGGCCACTGCATCCATTTGTTAGGACACTAGCTGCTCTTCATATCAGCAATTTCTTGGGGGGGCGGGCTAGCTGATCTGGAACTTTTTATGTAGACCAGGCTGGCCTCCAGCTCACAGAGATTCTCCTGCCTCTGCCTTCTGAGTCATCACTGTGAGCCCTCAGGCTCTTTTCCCAAGGAGGTAACATGGAGGGCATGCTGGAAGGCTAGACAGAGGTGCTTGTGAGCTTTGTGCTCAGGAGAAATCAGAGAGTCAGTCTGAGGCAGTTAGAACAGGACTAGGTCCAACCTGCGTGGCTGGACCCTGCCACTGACTCTGAGGAACTAGAGCGACTCTGACAAGTGGTTGAGCCTCTCTGGTCTGCAAAATGAGAGAAAGGACGGCCTGGACTTCACAGTGCTGAAACAGTTCAGAGGAGAGTCCATGTAGAGTCTCTAGAACAGCGCACAATGCGTGACAAGTGTTGTTTTGTGCTTTGGCTGTGAAGTGTCCCCGAAAGGCTCACACGCTGAAGTCCACAACCCGTAGACTCAACCGCTGAGAAGTGACTGGAATATGATGCCTCTGACTGAGCGTTGGAGTCATTCTCTAACATATTCATGACGTCCTGGAATCATGGGGGGCGGGGGTGTTGATGGGAGGTTTGGGAAGTCAGACCTCACAGGAAGAACTGGGCCTTCGGAGGCACGTGCTAGGAGCCATAGCTTGCCCTGGTTCGTTTCTGTTTTCCTCTGTGACTTCTTGACTGTCACAGGTCAGCAGCTCAGCCATGTCCCACCATGACTCTCTCTCTGCCTCACCGAGGCCCAGAAACAATGGAGCCAGCGGGAACTGGAGCCTTTGAAACTGTGACCCAACATAGGTCTTCTCCTCTCTAAATTATATTTTTCACAGAGACAAAAAGTTTAACATGCTCCTTATTAATCTCACTTGGGTAACATGTTCTGTGTAAGTAGTTAGAAATTCTTAAGTTATGCTCACCTGTGAACATAAGTGGGGAGAGTGTACATAAAAGACCCGAGAGAGGCTTCTCTGTATAACCAGGCATTTCTATTTTGTTCTCAGAGAATGCTTAACTAGTACTGAACTCCAAAGTCCTACCTGGCTTTGAACATCCTACTTAGAAAAGGCTTTTTTTTTCTTTCTCTCTGTTTTTCTCCTTTAGCATTGGCCTCTGTTTTGATTAAATCGGGGCCCTTGGATTAAATGAGCCATGTCCAGGTAAGCTTTGCCGTTCTCAATTTGAAAATACAGTTGCCAGAGTCCATTGTTTTCCCTGCTTCACTGGGAAGAATCCAAATTTTCACCCAAGAGCCAGCCTTTCCCTTGCAAGTCCCAGATCCCCAAAGTCACGTGTGATTTGTGTCTCTGAGTGAGAAGGAAACATCCAGAAAGAGGGACGGCAGCTCCTCGGCTCAGCGCAAATTAGGATTACTGCCACTTACACAGGAAAACGAAAGCCAGTTCTTCAGCTTGCAAACCAACTTCACAGGCTCACTGTAGGACCCTGCTTGGAAATCGTCTGAATTTACAGCGTTCGCCGAAGCCTCCCGAGTGTTGTTTACAGTGTTTGCTTCACAGGGAGGAGGATTAAGGTTTCGGCAGTTTAGGGAACAAATGCACACACAGGGAAGCAAGCAAGCAAATTATTTAATGATTATTTTTAAGAAACATGTCACTGTGCAGGGAAAGTGTTTGGAGAGGCATTCAAGGCCCATGTCACTGTGTGACACCTCTTTATTATCACTTCAATGCAGCGAGTCCAGGGGGTAGGAGCAGAAATTCCTACTATTTCTGTCTTCCATGTAACACTTCATACAAAAATAATGACTTCAGTCCTCAGAGCCCCACCCCAATATTTTAGAAAATACCAAGTTTATGCCTGAAAGCAGCGCCTTTTCGTATCTCAAGCATTTGATGTGCTGTTTGCTCAATAATATTGAAAGGACACTTATTTGGATTTCCTGGTAGCTATCAGCCAGGCATTCCTCCTCATGGTCTACCTTTAAAGAGGGCATCCGCAGTGAGAGAAAATACAAACACTCAACAGGAAGGTTGCTTCCATGTGGCTATGCCAAGTGAATTTTAAGTTCTCCTTTCTACCACGCAGGCCTTGCTGCGGAGCTGGGGGCAGATTAACGCGGTTCCGATACTTCCGTGTATCAGAACGCGGATTTGCTGACAACAGCTGCAGCAAGTTCCCCTGACTGAGAAGAATTACAAGTATTATCACCTAGATCATTAAACTGGGTTCATAGATTGCACAATATCTCCAATCAATTCATCTACGGGAACTCGAAGCCAGCTGGACCCCCTCAGTGAGAACTTGACTTAATTGGCCAATAAGTGGCTGAAAAGGTACATGCTATTTGATCGCATTACCGAGTGGGCACGTGATTACAGTTTGGAGCGTGGAGGGTGGACTGCAGGTCAGCCCTTTTGGGGAGGGCTAAGTTAATGTCCACTATTAAGTGCTACTGTGAAAAATGGTGGTTTCCTTGGAGCTCAGATGGGGAAGATGGTCCAGGTCAGGCTCTGGCTGATGGAGTGGGCAGGAGACACACATTTATCATCTTTTGGCCTCATTTCTGCCTTGGTAATAGTCCACACTAACCACTCTGCTGTTGCCGGCTCTCCTGTCTCCTTTTCATTTTTATTGGCATAACCTGAAAATATTGCCCCAGCCAATGAATCTATCTGGAAGAAAAAATCACGTCTCCCCAACGGTGTCCCAAGAGCTCTTTCCGCAGAAAGGTTAAAGAACTAAGAATTTGAAGAAAGCCCTGTTTGTACATATATATGGATAAGCATTCTTTCTCTCTGGCGACTGAAGCATTGTTTGCATATTAGATGGCTACCTCCTACCAACACCAGCTAAGAAAATGAGCACGTCACATCTAAGTATGGGACCAGATTGCTGGCACACACACAAAAAAGCAGCCCCGTGTTGAAACAAAGGTTTCTTAGCATAATGCTACTGTGGCATTTGTTTCATTTCAGCCAGTTTGTCCACATATGTACACACATACATACACACACACACACACACACACACACAGAGACAGAGACAGAGAGAGAGAGAGAGAGAGAGAGAGAGAGAGAGAGAGAAACCCAGAGAGCTTTTGACAGGTTTAGTTCAATATTTCGAGTTAACACACCTGCAACAGCATACTATCACTTGCATTATTGGTGTTAGACCATAGCAGGTATTATTCAGGGTCCCAAGACAAAAGTTTCAGTGTGTGGTAATCACGTGGAAACCTACCTATTTAGTAGATTTTTTATTAAACAATATCATTTTACCAAATAATAGCTTCTCTTGTTTTTTTTCCCCAAATTACATATTTGCTTGTTTGTTTGTTTGTTTAGTGTGGGGTGGAACGTACACACTTGCAATGCGTGTGTGGAAGTCAGAGGGCACCCTGCAGGGACTGGATCTCTCCTTCTACCATGTGGCTCCTGAGGATTGGACTCAGGCCGTTGGACTTGGTGTTAAGAACCTTCAGGCTCCATCTTGTCACCCTGCATTTGAGCTTGTAAGCAAACGGGAGGCTGGGCAATCGTTCAACCTATGGCCAGGTTTGCCCTGCAGCCTAAGTGATGAAACACGCTTTGAATCTGACTAGTGTTCATCGGCTCACAGACACCGGTCACGTTGCTCGCGTCCCTCTATGCACTTGCTTTTGTAGGCGTGATCCATGGTTCCAGGACTTCCTTGTTTCTGTGTCGTTTGTACTGATGTGCTGGTGTGCTACAGCACAGGTCCATGTGGTCCAAGCTGGAGCCATCACCTTTGTGGCAAGTGGGAAATGTAACATCACATGTTTACATGTTTACATTGTACTGACAGCCTTGGCTGCCCTGAGCTGGCATTGGCACAGAGATCGGCCTGCCTCTGCCTCCTGAGTACTGGGATTAGAGGTGTGTGTTACCATGACCAACTGAAGTCTTTTAAGACCAAGAGGTTTCCAGCCAGGTGTGGTGACTCACACCTTTGGCTCCAGCACTCAGGAGCAGAGGCAGGAGGATCTCTGTGAGTCTGAGGCCAGCCTAGTCTACAGAGTGAATTCCAGAACAGCCAGCGCTACACAGTAAGATCCTATCTCAGAACAACAATAAAAGCATGTTTTTTTTTCTTGCATGTGTGTGTATCCAGTGCTTGGTATAACCCTTATATTCAATCAACATGAAGGAATGAGTATTACATCTAATAAAAGACACTAAACATGACGGCCCGCTTCCTTTGTCTGTCTATGAGGATGAACCAGCACAGGCTCCCAAACAGTATTTGCCTGCAGAGAATCGGGATGCTAAGAGTCCCTTGCTGTGCAGCTCCATCCCTTTCCCCATGGTGCTCCTGGGCTCCGGGTGCTGCCACATCCCATCATCCCAACGCCACACACCTTTCCCAGGGCTCTCATATGTCATCTGCCTGCCTCGGGTCGCCATCCTTCATTAGACTTCCTCCATGTTCTCTATTTTCCTTAATACTTTCATGTCCCTGTACCATCCCACCCCACTTAAGGCAGGAAAGAGACCCCAGCTGACCATTCTCAGTGGCTAGAGGTACATGCTAACTGTGTGTAAACCTAGGGATAACTAGATAGAAACCGTTCCTTTTATAGAAAAACCACATAGCATCTACTGGGAGCCTAGTTCAGTCAGCACCATGCATGGAAGCGACTCACAGATTTGCGACATGCAAGATCTAAATCTAGATTTTTCTGCACCCAAGCCTGAGCTCATGTTACTGTGTTGTGTAGGCAGCTCATAAACCCTCAGCTTTTCAGAGACTTGGCTTTTGGTTTTTTTACTTAGGTCCCACATCTTCCAAGGCCAAATGAAAAGTCAAAAGCGCCCCCCACACATGTATTTTCCCATTGTCTTTCTTTCTAAACCTAGCTGGGTCCGACTGGCGAGAAAGTTGTCCCAACAACAGGGCGACTGTAAATCAACATCTCCTCCTGAAAGTCCCACGCACACTGATTTTCTGAACGGGCGCTCTCACCTCCGCACCAGCCTCCTGCTTCTAAAATCTCCTTTCAGTGTGATCCTGATGGAAGCTGAGGCAAGGTAGGCGACGTCTTCCCAGCCCTTGGAGGACCGCATTGTTCCTCTCGCTGCTGTATGAGATTCAAACAGCCCTCGGGTGGAAAAGCCCTGTTACCATTCCTTCTCTCCTTTATTCCTAGAATATCTCAGTGAAGAGTTAAATCAGGGAACATGGGACCAGTGCACACATTTTTCTCGTAGCCTGAGATCTTCGGGGTGAAAGGGCAGCACTGAATTAAGCATTTAGTATATTCAAAATCCGTGACCCAGAGCTGCTGTCTGAAAGCATCATTGATAATAGGGCTGGGAGCGCATTACACTTTGCTGGTACTTATCTTGCCTTGGACAATCTACTCGGGAGTGATAATTATCCCACTAGGAAAACTGTCCCATTGTCTCACTAGTCTTCCCTGGCAGGAACTTCTCTTTCCCTTTTCTGGCTGTGTCCTTTCTCTGCGGGGCCCATTATTTCTCATTTAATTAGAAGCACTTGATATTAATAGTTCTTCCCTCATCATTTATGTTGTTTTCATTTAAATAATTACGCAACACAATGTGCCCACTCCCCATAGGCTGAGAAACAGGGCTGCAAGCCCCAGGCTCTTGTTTTTTCATGAAGGACCAGGCTGAGCTGGTGATGAACTTGGAACAGGGATGTATGAAGCTACATGGTCTTCTCTAGGATGGGCCAACAGGGAGAAGGACGAGAGGAAACTCCCCAAATGACTCAGAGACACAGTTGCTGGGGTGACATAGTGAGGTGCCATGCAGATACTGGGGATGCAGGGCAGACAAGGCTGAGGGGTGCCTTGCCCTGAAGTCCCGCAGTCTAGATTGAGAAGACCAGACTCTTCTTCTGAGAAGAAAAACTTGGTGTGTGCTTGTTTGAGGTTTGGCTTGGTTTTTTTTTCTTTGTTTGTTTGGTTTGGTTTGGTTTGTTTTTGGTTTGACTTGGACTGGGTTTCGGTTTCAGTTTGGTTTGGGCTTTGGTTTGGTTTTGGGTTGGTTTGATTTTGTTTTGCTTGGTTTGGGATTTGATTTGGTTTAGGTTTGGTTTTGGCTTGGGTTGGGTTGGGTTGAGTTGGGTTTGGTATTGGTTATGGTTTGGGTTGGATTTGGTTTGGTTTTGATTTGGTTTGGTTTTGGGTTGGTTTGGTTTTGTTTTGATATTTTGAGACAAGTCTAACTATGTAGGACCTGGAGAGACCAGGTTAGCATCAAGCTCACAGAGTTCCACCTGCCTCAGTTTCCCGAGTGCTGGGATTAAAGGTTTGTGCCACCACTGCCTGGCTCACTTCTGTTCCTTTTTAATTTCCTATTACATTGCTAAAATTTACTTGTATGTGGGAGGGAACCGAGGAGGATGTTTACATACCAGAGGACAACTCGTGGAAGCCAGTTCTCACCTTCTATCATGCGTGTTCCAGGCACTGAACTCAAGTCATCAGGCGTGACAGCCAACACCTTTACCCGCTGAGCCATCTCAAGAGCTCAGGGCCAGATTACATGAAGAAATAAAGTCTGGTGTCTGACTACACCACACAGAACAGGCTGGACCTCATCTGACTGTGATGAGGTTAGGGTTAGGCCTAGTCCAATGAAGAGAGACCCAGGCCACCTACTCAGGGACTCCAACGTCACTATCAAGTTATTGTGATGTCAAATACACATTTGAGAAAACGGTATGTTCTATAGATTTACAATATAAGGAAATGGCATTTTGATACTTGCATTTTTGAATATACCCTGTCTTTTACCAGAAGCATCCAAGCAACGCATGCTTCATCAACCATACTTTGAAAATGCACATCTTTAATTCTAAAAGGAGAGGACTTGTGTTTCTACAATATGATGTCACAGAAGTGAGGCCATACTCTAAAGCACCGGGATGTTTGGCATAATTTTAAATATCCTGAGCTCAGGTACCTCCACGACAAAGTTTTAGGATGAGTCTCGAATGTTCAATACTTTCGTCAAAAACAGAACGGAATGTCTAATGGAAATTATTTATGTTGTGGATAATTTTAATGTTTCCAAGCCCTTTTCTTGTCTCCTACGTATGGTTAACAACAAAGACTCTAGTCAAAATTTATTGGTGTAGACCTGTGTCACATTGCATAACCTCGCTGAGCCCAAGTTGCTTCACCTGTAAAGTGGGTTCAACATCACAACTTAAGGAAGTTTTGCAAGCAAACTAATGCATGAAAGGACCCAGGTCCATAGCAAATTGTTCCACTGCCTGCTGCTGACCCGTATCTGGAAGGACTAAGGTGGTCATATGTGAAGCTGTCTGTGATCTTACATGTGCTGCATTGGGTTCATGCCTCCCTCTGTGTGGACTCTCACATGGATGCATGCTGACATTCAGAGAGAACAAGCCATTCCTCACTAAGTTGGGGTACGATGATTATAACCCACTATTGCTTTACTGTGCTAATATGTGTAAAATAAATAAGATTTGTCATCTTACACCAGCTGTGTGGTAATAAAGGCTTCCTCTGTTTATCTGACCATCCCTGCCATCCCTTATGGGCAAGACTTATGAGCTAGGTCTTCTTATCTTGAAAAGAGCCCATGCCCAGTAAGCAACAGTCCCCACCCTCTCTGCTCTTCCCTCTGCTCTCTCATTTCCAAATACTTTTTGAAGTGCTTCATGTCACTGAGACACTAGAGCATTTGTCTTTCCATGACTAGCTGATTTTTATAGTACAAAGTCCTCAAGGTTCATCTGCGCTGTAGCATCCATTAACATTTTTGAATAATATTCCCAATATTCCACATTTTGATTATCTGTTCATCTGTTGACTGACGTAGGTTTCTCCTCATTTTAGTTGTGGTGTATACTGCTGCTGTGGAGTGGATATTCAAATATCTGTTTAAGACCCTGGTCAAGATCTTTGAAAACTCTGTCATGTAGAAAAAGGTTGGCATCCTGAGCACCAAGACTTACTGGGTTCTATGCTAAATACTCTCCATGCTTCTGTCTCCAGACAGCACACCAAGGCTTGGCGCTGTAGATACTCACTCTGAAAACTGTCAGCAGTATTTGAGCGCGCTCCTTAACTTTAGGTCTACTATTTTAAAAACAGCTTCACAAACAGCTCATCTAATGCTGTCTCAATGAAGGGGACCATCTGCCCCTGCTCCCAGTGCTACCCTTCAGTGTGCCCAAGGAGACACCTGCGTCCCAGTGGTGTGGAAGTATCTATGCTTTGGTGCCCACAGAACTACATGGAGATAGCCCTGTGGGTCACTGTGGCTCAGCTGCCTGCTGCAGGTCTGGATCCCTGTGGGGAAGACTGCAAGTGGTACCTAGGAAATTGGTTGGGTCATGTCATGCACAAAGTCTTTCATCTTGTAAACTAGAACTCCATATCCATTAAATGAGCAAAGCGCATTCTCTCCCCTCTCCCCTATCTCACTGATTTTTGGATTTGTTGTTTAAAGTACTTCATGTCAATGAAATGACGTAGCATTTGTCTCTTGGTGAATGACTTATTTTACAACATGACGTCCTCAAGGGTCATCCAAACTTTGGCATCTGTCTGTGGGCGTGGGAGGCATGCGGGAGGAAGACCTCACCCAACCCCACTGACCACAGGGTGGCCTTTCTAGATTATCCCACCCCAAGACAAGGAGGAGCAGACTTTAAGCCCCCCTATTGAGAATTCTTTTCTTTGGGATGCCTGGGCTTGGAGGTGAGAGGATGGACGATCTGCTAACCCAAGAGTAACCCAATCCAGAGCCTCTAGGCTAGAGAGATGAGGGAGTCCACTGGGAGAGGACCAGAGCAGTAGGTCACAGTGGCCCTGGCACTCTCTCCCAGGTTAGTGCTCTAGACCAGCAGCAGCAGGGTACATGCACCTCCTGAGCTGCGGTGAGCTCATCTGGCCCATTTCCTGGATGACAAATTAAGTGCTGGAAACAGGGGCAAGGATTGGAGGGGAAATCGTGCCCGTGTGCCTGCTCAGCTTGGCAGCAGCCCAGAAGCTTCTGGGGTCCCTTACCTGCAACCTTGGGATTTTCAGTTTTTCAAAGAATTTCCTCTATGCAAAAGGGTAAGGGAAAGGGAGCCAGAAAACAGTCTAAAAAGCACATTACCAGGAAATCGTTTCCACCATGTTTACGACTGTTCTTAATGTTTTATGAATATGCTAAAAAAAATGCCAGGGCATATTTCCTTGGGCACTCTAGTTAATTACTTATTCTGAGTGCTTCTACTCTGTTCCTTTCGAAATGTGTTGTGCATTAATTCTGATTATATACAAAAACCCACCTGCAAGGAAAAATTCTGAATCAGTAATGCTGGTAAAATGAGCTGCCTCCTGGGGCTGCACTGGGAGAGAGGATACTGGACAGAATTAGAATCTTGTAGCTAAGGCTATTCATAATGTCATTAACATAAAGGCAATTAAATGAGTTTTTAACCTACAACCCTTTATTGTTATTAATGAACATTAGAAAAACACAGGATATAAAATTGGTAATTATCTCTGCACCAAGCTATGCAATAATGTGTTTAAATATAAAAACAAAACAAATGATTATTGTTAGTATTTTCAGTAGCAGAAACCCCAGGAGCGGCTCCGTCATCTTTAATCACATGAGCCCACACCAAGAGGGTTAATTAAAAGACGGCTTTACCTTCACAAGCCCGGCTGCTCAGTTTAATATGGAATCAACAAACATAAATGTAAATTTGCAAAAAAACATGTCCCAAGCAGTCGTTCCTGCCTGCGGGTTAACCACCTTTACAGAAATGCAGAGCGATTCTGTCTGCCAGACCACAGTCCATGGCTCCAGAATCAAGGTTTTGCCTTCTGGAGGAAACAAAACAAAGCAAAATGATTGCATCACACTTTCAAAGCCCATTCTGAGAACAAGTGAATAAATCCAGGCTCGCTGCCTAAGCGCAGTGTTCACGGGAAGTAACAAGCGTTTGAGAGAGGTGCGCAGGTTTTGAAAACCACGCCAACGCCGCCTCGGAGCTCCACGACAGACAGAGAGCCGCCAGCTTGTGTTTTTCCTTTATGCAAACTACAACATCTCCAAAACAAGCCATGCCAGCCTCAGTGTGAGGATGCAGCAGTTAACGGCTGGTGAAGAGCCTGCATCTAATAATAGTTTCCCACTAATTAATTCAGTTTGTATATCTTACCATAGAAAATGTGGATATCGAATCTCGTGTAATTTGTTGCAAACAAGCCCGTTTTGAAGTGACATATGCTTCTAATTTGTCTCTGCAGTGGCGTTCAGGGCAAAGGACGCTGCACAAACACAATTCTCGGAAGCTGGGTTTTACACAACGGCCATGTGGCAACACCTTTCATTTTCACTTGATTTTTCTCACAAATGAAATCTTTTATGAGAGTCTTTTATAAAGCAAAATAACTGTAGAAACGCTACCTCTGTGTATGTATTACTTTACAAAGCCATCCTGTAAACTTGGGGTGACACCAAGAGCGAAGTGACGCCCCCACCACGTGTCCACAGGCCCGCTCCATCGCGAACCTTCGGCTACAGGCATGAGTCTTCCTTGCCCGCTGGAATGTCTCCTTCCGGGTCATAGGTCATAGGTCAGGAAACCTACGTCAAGAGTTTAGACATAGGAAGTAAGGGAGTTGGCAGTCTTCTTTCCTTGGGTGTTGATCGTATCACTAGAAGCTCAGAATGTAAGGGACTCAGAATATAAGGCCTGAAATGAGTCAGTCTCACATGGTAGACACCTGACAAGATTAGACAGATGGATCAAGTTATCCAGGCTGATGCCAAAGAGATATCAGAGAAGACCTCAAGTCTCTCCAGAGCAGCGTTCAGAAGGAGGGTATCACAGTGTATGAGGGTGGCAGGCAGCCCAGCAACAGGCAGTTCTGAAAGGCCAGGTCCCTCACACACAGCTCTGTGTGCTGTGCTATTGGCTGGGCACATGTGGAGGAAAGCCAGGTCACAGGGGCTGGGAGTCTCACAAACCCCATGGCCACTGGTGCAGTCCCTTCTGTGCCCCAGACTCCGACTGTCTGTATTTGTAGTCACTTCAGACACTGTCCTGTGAGGGATCAAGTCTCTTTGGAATACCTGTGTGCCAGAGCAACAGACTTTAGGGTGAGAAGCAATGGACTTCCTGCCATAGGCCAGGGATGGGTGTGGGAGAGAAGAAGTATTCATTAAAATCATTTGCATTTCAACCTCCATTATTCCTGATTCCTCGGAACAGGCTGCCCGGCCGGTGCCTCTGCCATGTGGCAGATGAAAGCCCAAGGTCAACCTCCGGCTGTTAGCCAAACAATTGGGAACCATACACACTAAACTTCCCCTTTTCTCGGCACCCTCCCTGGCTATTAGCCACCCCGAGGGCGCCCTCAGGGGCTGCAAATTTTCTCCTGGCACCTCTTCTAACTTGTGAAAATTCTAGAGGCCTATGAAGGGACTGCTTAGCAAGAATAGGCCATATGTGGGGCCTTTGTGATCCGACATCAGGCGGTGGGGGAGGAGGGACAGTGGCCGGAGCTGCTCTCTTGTGGGCACGTTTTGTGGGCACATTGACTTGTCTCATTCTGGCCTTCTGTGGGCTGTTGTCAGCGGGCCTGCCATTGAGAAGGAGGCCAAATGGGATAGAGGAGGCCAAACAGGGAACAATGGCGAAGCTCACACAGCTGGAAAGTCGTTTCTCAAAGACCTCCAGGACATAGCAGTTGGTCCTGCCAGCTGATGGTTGATCCGGTGAGGGTGGAGCAGCTGGAACCAGGGCAGGACTCTCCAGACCCACTCTGCAGGGCTGTGGGTGGGGTGGGGGAAGCTGTCTGCCCACTGGCATTCCTGCCTGTACCCCAGAAACAAAGACTGGGGTCCTCACCCCAGCTCCTCCATGTGTAGAGGATGCGGACTTTGCTAGCTACGCCCACTCCTTTCTCACAACGCTGGAAAAGGTGGACCGCAGCCCTTGTTCGTAAGATGCCTGCAGAGAAGCAGGGAAACACGAACTGACTTGCAAGTGTTCTTGCCTGAACAGTGTGACAGGGCTATTAAAGTACTAGATTAAAGTACTAGAAATTACCTCAAAGTAAGGAGAGTTGGCCCAGTGGTTAAGAGCACTCACTGCTCTTGCCGAGGACCACATTCAGTTCCCAGCAGCTACAGGGTGGCTCACATCTGTTTGTAACCCCAGTTTCAGGAGATCTGGCACTCCTGTGACTTCGGTGGGGACCAGGCACACATATGCTATATGCACACACATACAGGCCAAATATGAAAGAACAAAATAAATTAATCAAATTAAAAAATAAAGTCACATTTGAAAAAAAAAAACAGTTGAAAGCCAGGTGATGGTGGCACTCATCTTGAATCCCAGCACTCAGGAGGCCTAGGCAGGTGGATCTCTGAGTTCAAGGCCAGTCTGGTCTAGAGTGAGTTCCAGAATATCTAGGACTACGCAGAGAAACTCTGTCTCAAAAAAAAAAAAGTTGGAAATCGGGTGTGGTGGCACATTCATGGACTCCCAGCATTCAGGTAGCAGGACAAGCATCCTCAGCTTCATGTCCAGTATGGAGCCAGCCTGGGTTATATGAGATTCTGTCTCAAAAACAAACACAAGACAAGCAAAACACAAAGCAATAACAATCAAACCCTTGTTAGGTACTGTTTGGAGGCTCTACAGTTTGGTCTAGGTTAAAGGACGACAATTAACAACGTTGAGTGTGGAGCTGGGAGCTGCTCAGTGGTTAAGAGCCTGTCTTCTCGAGGACCAGGTTTGGCTCCCGGCAACAACGCCAGGTGACTCACGGCCTCTCCTGACTCCAGGTCCAGGGCAATGCGAGTCTTCTGGCTTCTGTGGGCACCTGCACTCAGGTGCTCATAATTTAACAGAATAGAAACAACTCTTTCAAAAACAAACGACAGTCAGTATAGTATTTAGGCTGTTATGAGTTTGTCAACCACATCCTGACACTGTTTAGAGGGAGGAGGGAGGTTAATGGTGAGCTCCGAATGCTGGCACACGTGAGCATGTCTTGGGTAAACAGCGACTGTGAGTCTCCCTCAGGGCCCTACATCAAGAGAGAAAGGCAGAGAGGCAAAGCTGCTCTCTCAAACACCTATCAGTCTGCTTGCTCTCAAGAGGGAAACACCTGGCAGATACTGACACCCAGCAAAAGACTATGGGCTGTCAGGGGCAACTCTTATACAGACAGAATACCAAGGATGGCTGTGTGCAGGAAAATAACCCAGCGGCTGTGAGGCCCGTGGATGCAGATGAGAAGACTTGAAGGGCGGAGTCCCGAGAGTCCGGTGAGGAGGCTCAGGAAAGGACTGACAGATGCTTGGCCGCAGACGGGACAGCAGGGATGGACAGAAAGAAGCCAGCTCGAGGGGCTGTTCTGAAGTAGAAATGATGAGATTTATCCAATTCAAACCAGCTACGACATCACCCATTTTTATCTCTCATTTTCTCCCTCGCTAAATCTTCAGAGGCCGTGAGGTCATCACACAGATGTCCTTGTGCTTTTCACAATTCTCCCTCCATCCTCTTGTTTTCCATGGTTTCAGTTACCTACAATGATTTGAAATATTAAACAAAAATATGTAGCACAATTAATAAAAATCCAGAGAAAGAAATTGGGGTTCAACTTGAAGGTCAGAAAAGCAAAACAGCCAGTCACTTTATCTCTGTCTCAATTTGAAATGGCGATCCTGCCTCCAGGAAACCTCAGTGGTGCGGGACAATTCTGTATTCTGTCAATTATGTTTTAAATAAATGCTGATTGGCCAGTAGTCAGGCAGGAAGTATAGGTGGGACAGCCAGACAGGAAGTAGAGGTGGGGCAATGAGAACAGGAGTATTATGGGAAGAAGGAAGCCCTTTCTACAGTCCTATCCAGATACTGAAGAAGCAGGATGTGACCTGCCCTGCTGAAAAAGGTACTGAGCTATGTGGCTAACATATACTAGAATAATGGGTTAATATAAATTATAAGAACTAATACGAAGCCTGAGCTAATGGGCCAATCAGTTTATAGCTTATGGAGATCTCTGTGTAATTTTCTCTGGGACTTTCTAGCTGTGGGAACTGGGCAGGACAGAAACCCCAACAAGCAGTCCCTCATGTTACACCTCAGAATGAGACTGTGTCTGAGAGCTGTCTCCTCCCATTTTATATTCCTCTCTAGTGCTGGGATTAAAGGCGTGCACCGTCCGGTTTCTATGGCAAACTAGTGTGGCTACTGGGATTAAAGGTGTGTGTCACCACTGCCTGGTCTGTTAGGCTGACCAATGCGACTGTTTTACCCTCTGAACTTCAGGCAAGCTTTATTTATTAAAGCACAAATGAACTATCACTACAAAAGTCTCCAGAGATAATTAATGTTTTAAATCATGCACCATTCTCAGTTAAGGCTAAACTTTGTGTTGTCTGCTAAATTCCATCTCCTTCTAGCCTATAATGCAGAATCCACCCACTCTTGGCGTAGAAGCTATATATATTATTGGACAAACTGCTGTCATAGGGCAGGATTTCCATTCAGGTAAACCTCTAATTTGTTTAATAAATGTTTCCAAGGTCTAAGAGTAATGATGACTCTGGCCATCTAGAGACACCAGAGAGAAGCTGCCTTTGTTTCGTATACATGAAAGGGTGAAAGGAAAGGAAGGGAAAGGAAAAGCTACACACCGAGGTTGCTAAGGTCTCTCACAAGCCTGACCCTACTGCCCACGACACTGCACAGAAGGCATTCTTGGGCCCATCCAATCGGTAGGTCACAGGGAGTGGATTCTTAAACTAACCTTAGGGTTTTTTTTGTTTGTTTGTTTTCTGCTTTAGTGTTCAGCATGGTAAACATCTGAGTAGAGCCCACACAAACCTGCAGAGAGAGTTCTGAGGGTGGAAAGGGGTATCGAGACCACAATGTTGGCAAACCATCTCCTCAGACAACCTCCACACGGTGCTGAGAGTGACGCTCCGTAACTTTCCACCTTGCCCGGCCTTCCCGTTGTGTTGGCACAAAGTCAGGCTGTCTCTGCAGATCTAAAGTCATCTCCTCTTTGCCGCTAATGAAAATCACTTTTTTTACTGCACCACCACACCTAAAAATGTATTTTCTCAACGTCTCTGCAATATTATGCCTTCTCAATATGAACCAGTGTCCTAAGTTCAAGAGCTCGGTCAGCAACACAGCTTGCGTGAGTCCCCTGTAACCCCACATACGTGCTTAGGTTAACTGTGTGAGTCCTCTGTAACCCCACATACGTGCTTAGGTTAACTGTGTGAGTCCTCTGTAACCCCACATACGTGCTTAGGTTAATAGTTTTACTTCTGAGCTTAAAAATATTTATTTTTATTTTTAATTATGTGTATGCATGTTTCACAAATTCTAATTGGTCTTAATAATAAAAACCCAGAGTCGGATATCAGGGCAAATGCTGAAAGGTCAGAGAAGTAAAGGAGCAGCCACTAAAGTTCTTACCTCTACCGAATCCTCAGACAAAATGGGCGATCCTGTCTCTAGGAAACCTGACGGAATCCTGAGCTCCTGTCTCCTCCCCCTTATATCCTCTCTCTGCTCGGCCATGTCCCTTCCTGTCTCCACCTCTCTAATGCAGGGATTGAAGGCATAGGATCTGAAGAGCTGGGATCAAAGGTGTGAACTCTGTTTCCCAACACTAAGCAGGCAGAGGCAGACAGATCTCTGTGAGTTCAAGGCCACCTTGGACTACTGAGATTGGTCCAGTCTAAAAGAGAAATAGGGCCAAGCAGTGGTGTCTCGCACCTTCAACCCCAGTACTTGGGAGTCACACCCCTTTAATCCCAGCACTAGGGAGGTGGAGACAGGAAGGGATATGCCTGGGCAGAGAGAGGAAGATAAGGTGGGAGGAGACAGGAGCTGATTGCATTCAGTCTGAGGATTTGTAGAGACAGGATCCTGCCTCTTGGGTCTGAGGATTCGGGAGAGGTCAAAGGTCTCTCTAGTGGCTGGCTCCTTTACTTTCTGACCTTTTAGCATTTACCCCAGTATCTGACTCCAGGTTTTTATTATTCAGACCAGTTAGAAGTCACACTACATATGCATGTGTGTTTTTGTGTAGCTACATGTATGTGAGTGTAGGTGCCAATGAAGTCACAGTGTCAGAGCCTCTGAGCCTGGAGTTACCGCCAACTGTGAGCCGCTCAGTGTGTGCTGGAAACCAAATCAGGTTCTCCACACAGACCATAGACCTCTTAACCCCTGAGCTTCTCTCCAGCCCTATATTAACACTTGAGAAAGTATCTGACAAATCAGATCTTGCTCTTCTTCCAAACAAGATGCCATCCTTAGGACAAACCGTCCCCCGGAAGGGCCACCTCACCTCTAACTGATCCTCACACAGAATCTACGTTTTCACTCTGGCTTCCTATGAACGGTGTAGCTTTTATCCTTGCAAACCACTTGGTTTTCCTTTTCATATGTATATGGAAATTATATATATAATTTTATTTTCTATGTCTGGGTGTTTTTCCTGTATTTATGTCTGTGCACCACATGCACAAACTTCTCTTGGAGGCCAGGAGAGGGTGTCAGATCTTGTGGAACTGGAGCGGCAAAAGACTGTGCGCTACCTTGTGGGTGTTGGGAATTAAACCCAGATCCTCTGGAAGAGTAGTTAAGAGCTTAACCCCTGGGCCATCTTTCCAGAACCCTTTCCTTTGCATATTTAGTCTATGAATACTTTCCTTTTGGTTTTCAAATGTGTCCATGAATTCACATGCACGCACATATACATTTAATATTTTATCCATCACCTCCATGTTTGGAGGTGAGTGGTAATTTTGGGCATGCCCCACCCACTGTGCTGACCTGCAGGCCTAAGCCTTCATCCTCAGAAAGGAACTCAGTGATGTTTTTGCTAAAACCTGAAATACTCAATCTTTCTGATCCACCAAAGCTGACCTAAAATGCAAAATACTAATTAGATTTTTGTAAAAAAAGATCCTAAATGCGAGCTGAACAATGCTGACGTTGGATTGGCTGTTGCGAACTTAGTGGAAGTATTTCATTTAAGCGTATGGTCATGTAGGTTAATTAAAATGTTCTCTCTAGAAATATAGCCCCCAAGACTCTATGTAATTTAATAGCTCTATGTTCATGCAGAGTGAGAATGGCGGTTTCAATATTTAATTCTTGCTTCATAAACTTCGAAGGCTGAAAACACACCCTTCCTAACTTGTGAATGTTCCCTATGTCAGAAGCAACTCACCAAGGGAAACTCAAGTTGCTAGGTAACTTGGGGCCTGTGGAAAGCCGCTGATAAAAATGTATTTAAATCAGATTTCTGGAGCAGATGGGCAAACTGAAGTGAAAAATGAATTCAAATGCTCTGATACTGGCTTTTCCTGCCAAAACTAAAACCTCCTTGCGATGTAGGCTTCTTGTGGCAAGCGGTGGGGCAGAGGGCTTAGGTGGCCTTGCTGTAGAGAGTGCCAAGGCCCGTCTTGTTCTCCACAACAGGAGCCATCTGAGATTTGTGAGGTAAATTACTCTTCAGCAACTGGGAAATCTCCATGAAGAAGGAGCTCAGTCTGCAGAAGATGTAACTTACGAGGCTTGGGAGAAAGAAGGGCTTTGATGTGTACAGAGGGCGTTCGTACCATGACACAGTTATCAACATAAAATGAACATCTGCTGTTTGAGCTCATGCAGGTTGAGAAGGAGTACTCCTTTCTCAATGTCTTTTGTGTGTGGGCAGAGAAATTGGGGGCTGGTGGCCAGAGTGACAGGTCCAGGACTCCCACAAAACCTTTTTCTGGAGAAGAGACACCAACAAAACTTACCTCTTCATCAATTCTCCGTAACTTGTCAGAGTCAGTAAATTCGCACAAAATTATTCAAAAGAAATCTTAGTTGAATGTTAACTGAGACAGGAGGACTACTTGAGCCCTGGAGTCAGAGGCAGTCTGAGTAACTCAATGAGGACTCCCCACGGCAGACAAGCAAAGGGAGCTGGTAGTTAGCTGAGCTCAGAACCAGGGGACACAGAATGTAAATTCTGGAGCTGACACCCACTCTGGAGCATTCCAGGAAGAGCAGACAGCAACGGGAGGCAGATGGAAACAGCCACGGTGTCTTAGTTGGTGTTTCTATTGCTGAGATGAAGCAGCGTGACCAGACAGTTGGGGAGGAAAGGGTTTATGCGGCTTACACTTCAGCATTGCTGTTCAAAAGTGAAGGAAGTCAAGGAAGGAATTCTACCAGGCAGGAGCCCAGGGGCAGGAGCTGATGCAGACAAAGGCCATGGTGCTGCTTGCTGTCTTGCTCCCCATGGCTTGCTCAGCCTGCTTTCTTATAGAACCCTGAAACCACAGCCCAGGGATAGCACCACCCACCACGGGCTGGGCCCTCCTTCACTAATCACTAAATGATAAAATGCCCTACAGCTGGATCTCATCAATATGTCTCCTCAGCTGAGGCTCCCTCCTCTGATGACTCTACCTTGTTTCAAGTTGACCCACAAAACCAGCCAGCACAGCTGGTGTGTCAGGGTCCTGCCGGCACAAGAGATGGCACACCCTGAACAGGCTCTGCCCCAGCTTCTTCACCTGCGTTATTTTACTGAATCATTGCGGCAAATCTGCCTAGAAACTTTTGGTTTTGATTTGTTTTTCCCCATTTGGTGAGTGGGAGCACTGATGAGCCAAGGAGTCTGACACCTCAGGAGGACCACACACACGGGTGGCACCTCAGGAGGAGCACACACACGGGTGACACCTCAGGAGGACCACACACATGGGTGACAACTCAGGAGGACCACACACACGGGTGACACCACAGGAGGACCACACACACGGGTGACAACTCAGGAGGACCACACACACGGGTGGCACCGCTGCCACCACCTTCTCAGGAGACTTGGGGGAGAGTGATATAACGGTGGAGTATACAAAGGTGGAGTAGACATTAAGATTTTAGCAAGAGACATCAAAATGTTAAGCATACATGTCAGATGATTCAACAAAAAGGATATTTGTAATAGAAAAAAACCTTGGAAACATCATAAGTATCTATTTAGTAAGGGGTGGGTGGACAATTTCTGGTAAAACAACATAATACTATATACTCTCTACAACACTATGCTCAAAAACTGCTGTTTATTCAGTAAAAACAGTGAGAAAAATCTATATTGATATATGAAAAATGTTTCTTCATGTTGTTCAACAAAAAAGTAAATTGCACAGAAGAGCATCTTTGTGAGTTGTGTGGAGACACACGATACACTTTTCTCTGAGGAAAAGGAGGTGTCTAGACGTAGGCCTAATTTGTTGCTGTCAACGGAGAGGGGAAGGGAGTGGTTCTTGGTGGAACGGAGAGGAAACTGTTACTCTGAACTCTGTGCTGTTCTCAGCTCTCTGATTTTTCTCTAATAAGTAAGGATGACTTTTGTAATAAAAGGAAGCATTTTCAAGAAAAGCCTTTGAACTTAAAAAATAACAGAAGGGTTTTACAACAGAAAAATGAAGAGGGCCAGGATCTGACGGGAGGAGGACGATGATTGCGGAACTAATGATGGCCAAAGGTCACCGGTGTCCTCGTGTTAATTGCCAAGGCAGACTCACAACGAGCTCGAGCACTGGAGAGAGTGCACCTTGAAGGCACGAGACCCAAAGGGAACTCTGCTTGGTGTTTTGGATAGCTTGTCAAACCAACAGCCAAGGGCTTTGATTTCTTCTCAACTCTTTCTTGAGTTGCCTAGGATCTTCTGCATGATGGTTGGGTTATGAAAAGACAGCTCAGATAGGAAAATAAGTATCCAACTACCACACCCTCCCACCCCCACCATCACTCACACCACCAGCAACACCACCACCACCATCACCCCACCACCACCACCACACACACAAACTATCTCCGTCACCCCACCGCCACACACACACTATCCCCCATCACCCCACCACTAACACACACACACACACATACACACACACACACACAATCCCCCATCACACCACCACTGCCGCCACCAAAACTTGGCTGCAGGAAACCAGTCAATCCTCTGGCTGCATGGGGCTCGGCCGTGACAGCTGCAACCCCTTCTGCGTGGAAACAGTCTCCCCCTGGTGCAGAGGCAGATTGCATTCCCCTGGCTAATCCAGCCATACGCCATAGAAACAAGGAACAGTCCAAACTATCGATATGTGCTGCGGATTCTAAAAGGAGAGGAGCCTACCTGTAAGTTGAGGTGGGGGGGGGTCTCTTGATTGTTGTTTGCCAGTGCTTTTTCTGACAATGTCAACATGATTATTATTGCTTGACTAGGTTTCTCTGCTCAAAGGCCACCCTGGAGCATTTCCGGCCAAAGGTGGCAGAACAGTCCCTGTAGCAGACCTTCAGGTCCCTAGCCTGGGTGGGTAGAATCAGTTTATCTGTTTTCACTCAAACACCCAATGTCTATTTGGTTTGTACTGTACAACCAGCACATACCTGTTTTAAAATACCCCAGTACCTAATTATCTGAGTTACAAAACTCAACACTGTCTTCCAGTCATGCCCCTCTTAACAGGCTTTAAAGGAAATCAGAAACTGTGATGACTTTCTTCATATTGTCTCAACATACTTTGTATTCCAACTGGTACAGCAGTAAGCAGCTGAACCCAGGCATAACAAGGTAAGAGTCAGGCCTGACAGTGAATTTATCATGATCTTGAGTCTGACATTCCCCAGTAACCTGCTTAGTTGTCCATGGGAATTTGATTAACAATGTCTACCCAGCCCAGATGTTCAAGAAACTTAGTACCATCTGGACAACGTTTGATTGATAAGGAAAGATCCTATGGGTACTGTGGCTGTCTGACAACGTTTGATTGATAAGGAAAGACCCTATGGGTACTGTGGCTGTCTTTCATACCTTGGCCAGAAAGTCTTGTCGCACATTCAAAATGTCCATAGCTCTGACAAACTTGATAATGTCCAGTCTTCTAGGTTTCCTCTGTAAGAAGGTGTGGGGTAGGTCACATGGATATACTCAACAAGGTTAGACACAGGGGATGGGGACTTCCTAAGGCTCGTGGTGATGTCTGTGAGCAGCCCCCACAGTGACTTTTTAGAGCATCAACAAGCAAGGAAGGCTTGTTCTCTGAGGGAAGTAGGTGTCTCTTTCCATGACGACACCAGGGCTTGTGTGATCGACTCTGGAATGGTCTGATCATGATGATGGGAACGGGCGAGGCATGGACGCAATAGCTGCACTCTGTGAGGCCAGACCAACACATAGGAAAGGGCTTTCTCTCTTCGCATTGCTATCAATGACTTACTCGTGAAATCTTTACTAAAACAACTGGCCTTGTTTCTGAGAAGAGCTGGGGTCTACTGTAAAATGGAAGAACCCAGGGATTCAGTGGTGTGTGTGTCTGTGGTGTGTATGTGTATGTGTCTGTGTGTATGTGTGTTTGTCAGTGTGTGAATGGGTCTGTGTGTTTATGTATGTGTGTGTCTATGTGTATGTATATGTGTCTGTGTGTATCTATGTGTGTATGTGTCTGTGTGTGTCTATGGGTATATGTCTGTATGTGTATGTATGCATGTATGCCTGTGGTGGGGGTACTTGTGGGTTGGGGTCAGAACCTCACTCCCTCTTCACGCACCTCCTGCCTTTTGTCTGAGACAGGGTCCCTCTTTGGCCTGGAGCTTCACCAAATAGCTGGCCAATGAGCCTCAAGGTTCCCCTGTCCCATATCTTGCCATTGTAAGAGGACCACCGGTGACACCTGACTCTGTTTGTGGTTCCAGGTATCCAAACTCAGTCATCATACTCATGAGACAAGCGTTTTTACAGACGGAGCCATCTCCCAGCCTCCAGGACAATGTCTTTTTGGTGACAACTTCAATGCCCAAGAAGAATTATATATAAATGGGCAACTGCAGCAACCTCAGTCCAGAAAGACAACAGGAACCCAGTGTCCCTTGTCTTTAGAGGAACTCTATTTGCTGGACACCAGGCTAGCCCAGCTGAGGCATCGGCAGGAGGGTGAGGGACACTAGGTGATAATCATCCCTTAGGGGTCAGAGCCATCTGCGGCAATGGGGAACGGACCGCATTGCCCTCACCTCATACTAAGTCTGGAAGGCTCCTCGAAGCAAAGCAAATCCGTGTAAGGAGCTGGGCTACCAGGGTTGGGTGCCTATCTAAACAGAATCATCAAGGAGCATGCTCTGCCCTGTGGTACCAGCACACAACTTCACAAGCCCCATGGGCACATGAAGAAACATGGCAGAAAAATAAAGCAATGAGTCCAGAGGTTCTGAGCAGGACCATGGTTACTGCCTGGAGGAACCGCCTGTGGCCAGAGGGCTTGCACAAAGGGGATGTGAGGAGGCGAGGGAGGAAGTTAGAGGAGAGAAAACCATGAATCATGGTTCTTGTGGATGGAGCATCGTCTACAGAGTCTGAGGAAAGGGTAGAGGTCCCTGTCACTCTGGGAAGTGGCTATGGGAGGCCAAGGACAAGAGCACTAGACAAGAGGCCACTGAAAGATGGTTGTTTGAACCTCACTTCAGATGGATTTTCTGGGTGCAGAGAACAACAGTTGAGCAACAGGTCTTGAACTGAAGGTTTGTTACTCTTCAGGGCTGACACAGTGTTGTTCCTGAGCAAACCAAAGCAAACCTCCTCTACTTCTTCCCATCCTTCCTAGAGCATCAGGCGGTCAGTGAGTGCCGTGGGAACGCTCAGGAAATGCTTATCATTTCTTAAGTATACATTTGGACTTAGTGAAGTGGAAATAACATCCCAACACTGAAAACCATAGCAGCTCATGGTTTCCAAGGCCAGGCCCACCATCTTTACACAGGTAATTTAGGTACACACCCGGAAGTGTGTACCTCACCACCCACGGGAGTTTTAATCCTCTCAGTGACCCATCCAGGTGAAGTTAGTCTATAAAAGTTCACAGATAAAGAATCAGAGACTAGAGGAAGGGAAGTTGACTAAATTGTTAGTGGCCATTATAATATAAGGTCAGAGCCTTACGTTTGGACTCCAGAGCCGGCCCTCTCCTCACCATAGTTTTATTAGTGGCCATTATAATATAAGGTCAGAGCCTTACGTTTGGACTCCAGAGCCGGCCCTCTCCTCACCATAGTGAACTCTGGGCAGCAGCTACACTCTCTGGTGGCCTTGATTTATATTCATGACTTTTCTATGAAAAAGAGCTAGTGTTAACAGGCTTGGGAAGCCACAATTGCCTGGAAGAAAATAACAAAGGCAGAGATTCTGTTTGTTTATTAATGTGTCCTAAGTTAGAAAGATCCTTTGGCTCCCAGAAGGTCCTCCCATCTGATGGCGAGGGTGGGTGGGTGTTTTATTCTGAGCGCCTTTGATGATGGCTGCGGTGGCTCTCCTGCTGTGTGACACAGCCTTTCAGGATGCGTGGCACTGCCTTACCCATACTTTAAAAGTCATTAGCGTAGTTGCATCACCGAAGAAGGAAAGAAGCAGCTGTGTGATCTACCCATGAGATAAAGTTGTCTGCCCGGCACGAGCTCAGCCTTTTTCTTGTGCTAGTTGTGAGCCCGTCCTCACGCTGGGCAGGAAAAGCTCATTACTGCTCTGAGTAGCCGAGAAACAGGGCTGCAGAAAGGGAGAAAGAAACCAAAGGCCCAGAGCGTTCCCATCAAACTGTATACTGAAAAGCCTGGCACAGGCCGTTACCAGAGTCACACGGCAGCCATATCCTTAGGCCTCTTTTTACAGTGGGATTTACAGGTGACTCATGAGCTGGAGCATCGCCACTGGTGTCGTACACGAGTCATGGGCCGGGTGGGCACAAAGAACGATGCACACAAAGGCAGATGCTGGGGTTGAGGGGACGGCTCGGTTGGCGGTGTGCTTGTCATGCAAACATGAGAACTGAGTTCAAGTCCCGTACAGCAGTGTGCACCTGTAATCCCAGCACTGGGGAATGGAGACAACTGGGGAATGGAGACAAGGGAACCCCTGCAGCTCGCTGGAAGCTCTGAGTTCAAAATTCAATGAAAGACCTTGTCTCAACAAATATAGTGAAGAGCAATTGGGGAAGACACCCAACACTGACTTCTGGCATCACATACGCACACGCGTGCACGTGCACACACACACTTGCATGCACACACACACACACACTCACACACGCACACTCGCACACAGCAGCACTCGGTTCAGACTGTTCACAGCGTTCACATCTGTTAAATCTGCAGCTCTCTAAAATCGCAATGGAGTATCTACACCTCGGAAACTCTGTTTCGCTTTGGACCCTGCACTTCCCTGCCATTGTTTCCACTTTGGTCTTTTTGGCCGCCTTTGCTGTTTGCTTTGAAGAACTTCTGCCACTGTGGCTGGTGTGCCCAGTGTAAGTGGCATTTCAGCATGGATTTCCCTAGGTAACAAGCATCCTTGCCTAGATTAATGTGACAGTGGCATATGGCGCAAATGGCCTGTCGAAGGGTCTAGAATCGGATCCGACTATCTGCCAGGCTGCTGGCTGCTTTGGCACAATGCCTATGGCCCCAGTGCTTGAGGAAGGAGAGTGATGTTGTCGGGGAAACTATTTAGAATAAACTTTCTTGTGCAAAACTCAGAATCTGGCTTCCCTCTTTCCTTCGCTTCTCTCTCCTCGCTGGTAGCAGAGCTACCTCACTGGGCTGGTGAGGTGGCTCAGCAAGTAAAGAAAGGCCGCACCACTAAGTCGGATGACTCTTTCGATCACTGGAGCCCACATGATAGGAAAAAAGAGATTCCCATAAACTGTCCTCTCTCTCTCCTACACATGGGCACCATGGCAAGGACATGTAACACACACACACACATACACACACACACACACACACACACACACACACACACTACACATACAAAATAAATAAATGTTAAAAAGAAACTTTAAAAAGAAAAATGCTTCAGTAAATTCTTTAGTTCACCAAGCTGGACTTGGATGGAACCATTTCTTTAGTCTCTTGTCGTTCCTCTCCCCCCCCACCCCCCGCCGGGGAGGGTAGAAATGGTGTGCCCAGAAGAAGTCACGTATCAACAGTATCCAGTGTTTGTCATGGATGGACTGCCCTCCGCTTCCTAAATGCTGGATTGCAGTCATGTACTTCCATGTAGTTGATACTAAGTACTCTGTGTGTGCTATTTCATCCCCACATCATTGTGAAGTGTGTGCTTCTACTATCCACAATTTACCAATAAGGAATTCGAGACCAAGAAAGTTAAGAAACTTAGCCACGATTGCACGGTTGTGCTGCAGAAGACTCCAGGCGGCCTGACCCAGAGCTCAGGCTCCTGACCGCCATGCTGTATCCTCTAACATGACTCCTTAATGATCTCATATATACACATTTCTTAGCCAGAGTAAAGATATTTAAGAACAAAAGAAGCCTTTGGGGCCAGGAGAAAGAACCATGCTCTTGGGAACCAAATCTTGGCTTTAAAACTTACTAGCTATTAAACTCCATTCCCTTACTTAGAAAAGTGTGGACTCAAGGAAAACCCTAGACTTGGAGAAGGATGGGAATGCAGAACCAGGGAAATAAATCTGAGACGTGACTGGCACAGTAGTAATACCTAGCCATGGGAGTTACCAGGTCGGGAGGGATGCAGATGGGGCGCTGGGTATGTAGCCCAGGCCGATCTCACTTGCTATGTAGGCTGGAGTGGATGGGCCTTGAACAGCCCCTCCTGCCTCCACCTCCCTCCCAAGTACCGGGATCACAGGCATGGGGTACCAGATGCTGCTGCTGCCTCAGGACATCAAGACCTTGAGTGAATACAGCTTTATGTAGGCCTGTACGATAGTTTCTTTAATGGAAACAAAATCACATTTTCCAGCTTCAGCTGTCCTCGGCGACATTTGGCACAAAGCAGGTCTAACTTTCCTCATGGCGCAGAGATCCCTGGAAACAAACATACAGACTGGCTCGGGAGGTGTGTGTGTGTGTGTGTTTAGATATATAGATAAAAGATACATATATGCATACATGCATGCATACATACATACATACATACATACAGAGACATACGTAGAGACATATATGGGGAGAAAGAGAGAGTGACAGATTGGCCTAAAAGTTAAACATATTGTAAGCTTTCTCTGGGGTCCACAGGAGTAAATGAAGAATGAGGAAGCACCCTGACTCTTCATCTAGAATGTTCTCTCCCAGCGGTCCTCACTGTCTCCTCTGCGTCTCCTTTTTCTCCCCAGAGTCACCGGGGACTTTCAGTCTATTCTCACCATCCCTGTTTTATTCTTTTGGCCTTGAACTCGGAACGGCACCAAGGGTGACCATGGACAGTTTTGATCCTCCTGCCTCTACCTTGTAGAGGATTGTACTGGGATTGTAGGTGTGCACCACCACCACAACTCAACATGTGGTTTTGATTTTTCCTAAAACTTGCACCTTCAATCACATGTTATAACGAACCTGCTATTCCAAGTTCCTTTACATTGCTGTAAGAAAACACTCTGGCCAAAAGCAACTTGAAAAGGGTATATTTGTCTTTCAGGTCAGTCCATCATTGAGGGAAGTCGGGGCAGGAACTCAAGGCAGGAACCTGGAGGCAGGAGCGACGGAGCAATGCTGTCTGCAGGCTCGCCAGCTTACTGTGGGGCACACTGACCCAGAGAACGGTGCCCCACAGTAAGCTGGCCCCTCTTATAGCCATTGTCAGTCTGGGCACTCCTGCACAGACAAATCGGCTGAAGACAATTACTCAGCTAAGACTCCATTTCCAAAGAACCCTAGGCTGTGCCAAGTTAACAGCTGATGCTCAGTAGAACATCTCCTGCTGTGCTCGCTTTCATCGTCTGCCCTCTGCCACTGTCCGCCCAGGGAACAAAGCTCTTGATTTCCTGAGCACTGAGAGGAGCACCCAGTACGTGGTAAATACTAAATATTGTTTTGGAGGAATAATTCAGATGCGGACACTGAGGTGAAATGTTAGTAAACAAGTCCACAACTGGTTTGCTTGCTTGCTTTGTTTTTGCTTTCAAACCCGACATCTTTCTACTAGATGATAGTTTTGACGATAAAGGAGTGGACATCATGGCAGAATGAGTTGGTTGTTGAGGAATCCAGATACAACTGGAAACAGCTGCACCCAGACAAGATAACTGAGCCACAAAAGTGACAGGGAGAGGCAGGAGGGAACGCATAAATGTGGGTGGCTGTGCTGAGTTTTCTTCAAATTTTTGTTTAAGTCGCCAAGACTGCTGTCAGTTTATCTAGTGAAATAAGATCCGTGATCAATGTGCGGAGACGGGAATCTCAGACCTCATTATATACAAACTGAAGATTATCCCTTTGCTGTCAGTGTGGCATTTGACACGCCGGTGGAGACAAAGGGGAGTCTGTCTCGGGTACCTCTTTGCTTCTGAAAGATGTGGAGATGTGCGGAGCGTGGGTGTTAATTTGTGGTTGGATGTTAAAGTCTGAGCGTGTCCGAAACACGTGACTAGAGAAATCAGCACCTCATTCACAGTTTCGGGTGGAAGTCACTCTGCAGGAACTTCCCGTTCCCCTCTGGAGACAAAGAGAGGCCCCTGCCATGTCCCAGGGTCACTTCCACCGGACACTCCTCCTGTTGCTTATTCTCTCTTGCTTAAATCTTACAGCATCTCTCTCCACGCCTGCAGATATGCCCAAGTCTCCCCATGCTAACAAAGCACAGTGAAACCCTTCCAACGGTCTCTTGAGTCAGTTTGCTACTGGCCAGTGCACCCCCAAAATGTGAGGGCTTTAATTACCCACAAATGGGGGACTTCATCCAGGCAGGCCTAGCTCAGCTAAAAGGGCTACACAGTCCTGCACCGTGTGCTCACAGGGCTGGGTTGGGAGAGCGCAGCTGGCCATCTGTTGACTGTTCCAAAAACAATGCGTGGAATGATCCAGATCTACAGAGGCTGGACAGGCTCACGTGGTTTCGCTGCAACCTGAAATGCTGCGGTCGTCAAGGACGGTCTCACAAGCAGTGGGGTATTAGCTGTGGTGACGCGGGTGACTGAGCCATGTTCACATGGTGGGGGTGGGGGGAAGAAAGGGAGGAAAATGGAGAAGGGGAAGGACTGAGTGAGAGGGAACCCTGCCTACCTTCTCTCTCCTTCAGTTTACAAAGGCAACTTATAAAGCTGCCCCCGGGGCTGGGACTCTGCTGCCTGACACAGGAGCTGCAAGGTCACAAAGCCCAGTGTGGATTGGGAGTCAGGTAAGACTCAGAATCGGCTTTGGGACCAGCCCAGCGTGCTGTACATCCCTGGACCTTACGCTTCCACGCCGACTTCCCTTCAGATCCCAACTGCAGATGGGGCAGTTAGCTGCTCTGCTTTGTCTGTTTCCTTACCAGATAGCCAATCAGTCCTCATTCAAAGTAACCCCATCTCATCCTGTCTCTCCGTTTTGACAACATTCCCCTCTTTCAAAACAATAGCTCGGATATTAAAGACATCCAGTGTTCATCTGCAAATTTGACAAGCGTGGCCACACGCCTCCCTTCGGGTCCTCCCTCCTACCACCCTGCCCATCCCTCCAGGACTCTTTGGCTGACTGATGTCTCTCCTCTCAAGCTCACTGACAACGCCCGTGTTCTGATGGCTCTGATGGTTCTTCCCTCACACCCCTTACCGCCCTCTTCCTGCCTAGTGTCTTCTGGAATTTAACTCAGTCAGGTGGACACTGCTCACATCTGTCATTATTCTAACTCATCTCCCCCCTGCCAGATGTTGCCACAGGCTGCTCCTCAAACATATGTCAAAAACAAAGCAGAAGATCTTTTTCCAAAAGAGGGCTCCGTCTTTCTGTTTTCCGTATGCGGTTTTGTGATTCATCCAGCTAGACACTGAAAATCACTTCTTCACTCCCTTTTCTCTGGGTCCTCCAGAGCCCCGAAGAGCAAGTCCTGTCAATTATGCATCCTGAATTTCTCTCAGACTATCCTTGCTGTTGCTTGAGTTTCGGCCTCGTCTTCTGTTGCTCGTGCCAATACCAGAACCTTTCTCTGCTCCCCACCGCCTTTTCTGTAGCCAGAAATCTTTCTGAAACTCCTAACCAGCTGTTAGTCTCTGCCTCGTGCGCTTCCCTCACTCATTTCCGCCAGAAGAAAATTGAAATGCTTTTCATCCATGGTCATCAGTCGTGGGAGAGGGAGAGGGAGAGAGACAGAGACAGAGACAGAGAGAGAATACTTCCCGGCCCTTTTCCTGCCGGCTCTCCTGCTCCACCTCTCATTGTGTTCATCCGTGGACCTGGTCCGCACGGACGTCCTGACTAAGCCTACCTAAGTTTGATAACAAATATTGGGAAAGAAAACTCTAACTTGGTTCATCATGGATCAAATGCTCAACGGGTTGTGACCATGGATAAAATATGACCATCCAAGATTCCATCCTTCTGCGAGAGAGGAAGAGTAGCAAACAAGTCCACTGTGTTCTTCCTCTGGCATACTGTGTCCCCAAGCTCAGCTGTCAGCGTTTCGTTTGCTGCAATGTATTATCTGCTCCAAGTAAATAGGTGTGCTCTCTGTCCCCCAAATGTGCCATGCTTCTCTCTTCTTTTTCCTCTTCCTCATTGTTTCTTTTTTGGAAACAACGAGGTCTCATCATCCAGTCTGGCCTCACTATGTAGCTGAGGACTGTGAAGGTCTGGTCTTCTTCTTTCCACCTCCCCAGTGCCAGGAGCACAGACACACAACTGTGCCCGGCTTACCACATGCGGTACCGGGGCCTGGGGTATACCAGGCAAGCAATCTGCTGCCTGAGCTGCACTCCTGGCTCCCCTGTGTGTCATCTGCTCCCAACACCTAGAATATGTTGGCACTTCTCACAGATTGCCTGTTTGCTTGTTTTAGACAGGGTCTCATCAGTCAGCCCAGAGTGGTCTGAAACTTGGGTTCCTCACCCAAATTTTGGGATTCCAAATGTGGACCACCATGCCCACATCCCCCTGTTCTTTGCTACCCAGCTTGAATGTCACCTCCTCTGTGAAGGCTGCCCTTGTCCCTTGCTAGCTGCTGTCCTGGAATGTCTGGCACTTCACATAATTCTATCACATATGTATCGCTTTCAGTTAAAATTGCCTTTCCTTTGCTAGATTACACTTACTTATTTATAGGCAGGAACTGAAGCAGAGTGCTCCTTACTGCCTTGCTCCCTGTGACTCCTTCAGTCTGCTCTCTGATAAGACTCAGGACCACCAGCTCAGGGATGCACCCCTCACCACAGCCTGCTCCCCCACCAACTATTAATCAAGGAAACATCACAAAGTCTTGCCTGCCGGCAATCTGATGGAGGCGTTTTTCTCAACTGGGGCTCCTGCTTCCCAGGTGACCCTACCTTGTGTCAATTTGACAGAACAATGACCACACACAATCTAACCAGCACACCGAGGATCAAATCCAGAGCCTTGTGAGTTCTGGACAAATGCTACACCATTGAGTTGTACCCCCAGTTCTAAGACTTGGGGTCATGTGGGACACAAGCTAGTTCCCCACATGCTAATTTTCATAAGCTTCCAACTTTAAGATCCTGGTTTCTCTGTAGCTTTGGAATCCATCCTGGAACTAACTCTTACAGACCAGGCTGGCCTCAAATTTACAGAGATCCACCTGCCTCTGCCTCCTGAGCGCTGGGATTAAAGGCCTGTGCCGCCACCACCCAGTTTAAGTGACATTTTCTATGACCAAATCTCCCACAATACTTAGCAAGGATACTGTCTCAAGCCTTCATTGTTGAATGCACTACACCACAGCGGGTAGAGAGATTAGTGGACCCAGCCACTGGAAAGTCAGAGGGGTGGGAGTGGAAGGCAGGCTGTGGGTCATTGCAAAAGGCCTAAAGCCTAGTGCTGATGCTCCCAAGGTATTGTGGGAAAGGACAACATTTGTTGCCAGACACTCTTAGGCTTTAAGTTCCAGTCAAGGGTGTTGGTATTGGGCAACTTACTCTACATTTATTGATTGATTAATTCATTTATTGATTGTGTGTGTGTGTCTGTGTGTCTATGTGTGTCTCTGTGTGTGTCTGTGTGTGTCTATGTGTGTGTGTCTGTGTGTCTGTGTGTGTGTCTGTGTGTGTGTCTGTGTGTGCGCATGTCTGTGTGTGTCTGTGTCTGTGTGTCTGTGTGTGCGCATGTGTGTACTCCTATGCAACAATGTGTACGTGGAGGTCAAATTGCGATTTGAAGTTGGTTCTCTCCTTCCGATGTGGGTCCCTGGATTAGACTCAGGCTATCAAGAATGCTGGTAAGCACCGTTAACCACTGAGCCACTCTCCTTTCTGAGTCCTTTCCACTGTTTGTGCCAAGGAGCCACACAGTTCTTCCCTATAAGGCACACAGTTGGCCATCTCTGAAAAGTAACCACAAATGCCGATTTCCCATGTGGGTGCTGCTCCTACAGCGAGGCTTCTTTCTGTGAAGGTGGAAAGGAGTATTTAAAAACCTTTAAAAGTAGCCATGCCTGGTGGCACACGCCTTTAATCCAGCACTAACAGTGACCAGCGAATGTTCAGAGGAGACATCTGGCCCTGGCTAAAAAGCATGGATGTCAAAATGGACATCTCGATCTTTGATCTTGATGCTGGAGCTTGTCTTAGTAGGCAGTTCCCTCTTCAGTGACGGTAATTCCTTAGGGGGTCTGGAGCCAAGAATCACCCAGGACTTATTTGGGGGACAAGATGCAGGTCTGTTGTGATCTGAATGTGGGCTGCCCCTCACGTGTTTGAACCTGTGGTCCTCAGCTGAGGAACCCTTTGGAGCTGATGCCTCAGTGGGAGAAGTGGGTCACTTGGGGGTGACTGCAGATTTGATGTCACCAGCTTCCTGACACTTCTGCTGTCCTGTTTCTGCTTCATGATATACTTTGTTCCCTAAAAGTGTGGAACCAAATAATCCTTTCTTCCTTTGCTTGCTGCTTCTCAGATATTTGGTAATGGTGACGAGGAAAGTAAAGAACAGAGCAGCCGTTCCTGGAAATGCCATGGAGAAAACACCAGGCACAGGACTCGCAAGCGTGTCCCAGGAAGGCTCAAGGATGGCACGTATTCAGCCAGCAGTGAAAACCTTGTGAAGAGACACAGCAGGATAGAACCTGGGCAAATCACTCCACCTTCCTTTCACAGGTGCTCCCAATAAACGAGAATAAAACCAACACCAGCAGCTCCGTGGGGCTGAGGGGCTGGGTGGAGACTGCTCCTGAGGAGCTCGGTACAGGGCACAGTGCATGAAACGTCCTTACTGGACATCCTTCACACTCATCCTGAAAGGAAGGCAAGGGTCCTCGCCAACTGTGGGAGCAGGTACCAGTTCATGCAACCCCGGCAGATACAGCATGAAGAAGTCCTTGCCAATGCAGTCAGGCAGTCACATGACAGATTTGCATATGCTTGTTCTTTCCAGTTCTTAGAAGAAACTAGGCAATTAATGCTTGAAAGAGATACTGAAGAAAATTAGAACAGAGGCCAACATTTCCCTCCTGTTAATACCATGTGACCTCACAGCATCCTCATGTCGATGCCATGTGACCTCCCAGCATCCCTCATGTCGATGCCACGTGACCTCACAGCATGCCTCATGTCGATGCCACGTGACCTCACAGCATCCCTCATGTCGATGCCACATGACCTCACAGCATTCCTCATGTCGATGTCACGTGACCTCACAGCCACCACACCCATTTGGTTGTACTAGGAAGACAATGCCCAGAGAGCCTCATTAAAACTTTCCTAACAATAGCTCTGCCACTCACGACAAACCGTTTGCTTCTCCTTTCCTGTGAAGTTCCCTGCTGTTCATCAGAGTGGAAACCTTCAAATAAACTACACTGAAGTCTAATTAACAGCCATGCTGCCTCAGTTTCCCACTCTGCTGCACACCTCGGTGAGATCTCACTGTGCTGAGAATTCACCAGATGAGAGTACCCATCCTTATATCACTTCTGTTTGTTTATTCTGCCTTTTTCCTTCCTCAGAGGTAGCCAGCTGATGCTTTCTAGAACACAGAATTTGTTTGAAATCCATCTAGCTCCCTCCCAGCATCCTTTTAATGTGAGGTGTTTGAATGTGACTCCATCCGTGAAACCAAAGGATAAATATTTATTTCCAAAGTAAATTGCAATCATTTGGTCTGGAGGTCCTAATCTTAGAAAAACTAAGGGAGGGTCATCTAGGGACCATGTACCCAGTAGTGACCTCATTGATTTAAGAGACTCCTCGATGCTGTCATAAGCTTTCTGTGTTGTGACATATTGCCGTTCTTGTAAAGTAAGCCTTTTCACTCGGCATTCTCGTCGTCCCCCTGATGAGCAGAGCGCCAGCAAAGCCCCTACACAGTGGATGGTGTTGACCCCAGCACACCTGAAAACAGCACAATTTCCGTGCATGCAGTCCTTCCCCGGGAGCCTGTGCAAACGCCCAGAGCCCGCCTGCTTCCTGTTGGCTCCGGCTTTTGATACGAGACCTGCCCTCTAGCAGCTTTGTGTAGAGCAAATCCTCTCTCTGGATGCATTTTTGGTATGAAAATATGTATTAGCAGTGAGTACCATTCTAATGAGGCATTTAAAAATACAACAGGGTCTCATTGATAATATTAGAACTAGCAACAGTGACCCTGAGCAGAGAGCCTGGCAGTTGCATTTTGTTAGCCCCAGTTAGGATGTTAAGCAGATTTCCGGACTTGATTGACAGCACCCTTTCAGCACAAACCCTGGACAGCTATTAGGAGAAGAGAGTCCCACAGAGGCATCTGCCTGTCACGGTTTAATACGGACGCTCACCCGGTCAGCAGCATGCGGAGCTCATAGCATTTCCACAGTGAGGAGAAATGTAGTCCCAGTGCCGTGTCCGCAATCAATGGTGGCAAACTCTGACAATATTTAAGACGAAATTAGACCAAGGAAAATATCCTCAAGATCGATGTCTCGGAGGCAAACTCCTGGATACTTTTTAAAGGAATTCAAATTCCAATTCTTTCAATGTGAGGAAGAGGAAGAAGAGGAAGTGGAGACAGAAGGAAGCAGGACTCAGGGCAGGAGGCTGGTGGAATGTGTAAAAGCAGGTTCCACGACGAGCTCGTTACATTTCTTTTCTTCAGCCCGCTGCCCCATTGTTGCAAATCTTCTAAATACAAGGGATGTGGTCTTTCCCCTCAGCTGTTCAATTAATGTCCTAAATCAGAAAATGCATCCCTTAACCGTCTACATCCTCCCTCACCACCACTCCTACCACTACCTCCTTCATCTACAGATGTACTTATTTCTCTTTTATGTACATGAGTGTTTTACTTTATGTGTATGTCTGTGTACCACTTGCATGCCTGGTGCCAGCATAGACCAAAATAGAAGGTCATATCTGCTGGACTTGGAGTTACAGATGGTTGTGAGCTGCCACAAACGGTCAAAGAACTCAGAGCCAGTTCTCCTCATTGCTGAGCCCCCTCTGAAGCCCCACTCTGCATCTCTTATTTCATGCAAAATAGCATTAGTTCTGATGAGTACAAATCCCCAATATATCAACACCAGTCACAAACCCTACTGCATTCAGAAAGTTATTCCAATCTGTGGCGAACCTGGCTAACACCCTGCGCCGACCAAAAGATGTTCTCTCCCAGTCTTCTAGGTGTGTTAGGTAGACGGTGGCTGCTGGCTTCTGAATTCATGAACACGGACTACAGTGGGTGTTACAGAAGTACCTTTCCAAGAAATCAGACACAAAATCGTATTTTTCTGTTTTTAACACTATATTGAATCAATAACACGTAGACGTAATATGTGTTTGCTGCAAGTACAGCATGCGAATGGTGTTTAAAACTAAGGTTATAATTTAGTTATATGGACTGCAAGTAAAAATACTTTCAGGGTGGTGGTGGCGCACACCGCTAATCCCAACACTCTAGAGGCAGAGGTAAGAAGATCTCTGAGTTCGAGACCAATCTGGTCTACAGAGCGAGTTCTAGGACAGCCAGCGCTACACAGAGAAACCCTGTCTCAGGGGGAAAAAGTAAAAAAGTAAAAAAAAAATACTTTCAGATAATAGATGTTGTGCTGGAAACTGCTTTCTGCCATTCATCAATAAGCTGTGAATATCTTCCCATGTCATAAGCGCAGACCTGTGGATCTATGGCACACACTAAAGCTGTGAATATCTTCCCATGTCATAAATGCAGACCTATGGATCTATGGCACACGCTAAAACTGTGAATATCTTCCCATGTCATAAGTGCAGACCTGTGGATCTATGGCACACGCTAAAGCTACACATTATTTCCACGTCACTGTTACTTTAACATCTGCTTCTGATGAACATTTAGGTTCTCTGTCTCCCTTTTAAAATAATAACATAATCACATAATACATATCAATGAACCTTGACCCTCAATGTGACAAGAGACCGGCAAAGTGTTTTTAAGGTATTTTAAAGGATGTGAGCCCCACATCTAGAGATCATGCTTTAGTCAGGGAGGCAAAAGACCAGACCTGTCTGATGACACTGGTGACCCTGGAAACTCACTACTTTGGGAAATCTGCATCTCGCAGAGTCTTCTGCACATTCCCTTTGGACAAGGGCTAGCTCTGCACTTCAGCAGCCTGCCTTATTTACAGCTTTTCTTTGGTTTTGTTTGTAGTTAAGAAATACAAGCTTGGGGCCTGTAGGAAGGTAAGTGTCCTAAGGACAGACATATGTTTCTGAAGTTCACAGATAAGCAAGGCACGTCTGCCCAGGAGCCTTCACAATCAGTCCCTTGGGCATCCATTGAGACATAACCACTCCCCAACAAGTACACTGACCCTTATAATAGAGAGCCTGGCCATAGAGGTGGAGAAGGGGCTGGGGAGAACACACAAGTTCTGCATGCAGCTTGGAAAAGTTGGTTCCTTAGTGGGAAGGAGAGGCACCTGTGGCTGTCATTTGCTCAGAAGATCGCTACCAATATGATGCACCAGATGAGGAAGCTGTATTTCCAAGATCTCCTCCAATAACATGTTCATTTGATAGGAATTCTCCTCTTACTCCAGGTTTCCCAGGACGCTGAGAAGAGAGAGTGAGGCTGGGTGGGTAGTACCTCAGACGGTAGAGTGTTTGCCCGCCACGCAGAGGGCGCAAGGTCTGAGCCTCAGTTGTACACACCTGCAACCCTAGCAACTAGGAGGAAGGGGAAAGATCAGATATTTAAGATCATCCCCACATCCCTAGTGAGTTTGAGACCACCCTAGGTGATTTGAGACCATCTCAGAAAAGAAAACATGACAAGAATATAAGTATTTCTCCATATCCAAGATCCACACAGGCATGCTTACATAAGTGCACAGCCCAACAAACAAAGTCGACACAGACTGCCCTGCTTACAATCGCCGAATTCCAAAACTAAGAACATCGCTAAAGAAAGAACAAGTAGGACTCTTCTAAAGAATACATGGCTTCTTTATTCTGGTAAACATCATTGAAGTACGGTATGCATGTACAGAAAACTGTACAAAATGTAAATTTACAAAGTCAGTCGGTTTCCAGCAGAGCCTCTGGAGCGTCCACGGCGAGTTGGTAGGGATCTGACCACTACTCCTTGTTCTGAACCGCCAGCTCCAGAGGCTCCTCAGTGCAGCACAATGGAGATCAGCAGTGCCGTCGGAGAGAGCTGCGTTCAGACAGCGCTGTCTCTACTTACCAGCCACTCTGTCTTCACGGCACATCCTTGTATATCTGCTCTGGGGCTCAGTCCTTCAATCAACGGCCTTTGAGAGGCTGAACCAGGTTGGGCATGGCCTTCGGTACCAAAAAGGTGTGGGCCCGCCCATTCTCCCCCCCCCCCTCTCTCTCTCTGTCTCCCTCTCTCTCTCTCCTCAAACCTGGATGCGGAATTCCATTCCTGTTCCCAGTTGTGATCTGTGAGTCCCTTATTATACCCTATTCGGAGCTAGTGTGGGATTACTTTATTCGTGTTCCCCTTCATCTGGGGCATTCCCCTTCACTCAGTTACTTCCATGTCCAAGAAATGGGGGTAAATCACTCATTAACTGTTAGGAAAATTAAGTAAGATCACAAGTGCCAAGCCCTTGGCATAGAATAGGTGTGTGGCACACATTTATTCTTTTTCCTTCAGACTAAATCTCGATTGTCCTTTAGATTTAGCCAGCACAGCATACCATAAATATATTTTTGATGGTAACTATTTAAGCTGCTAACTAGTGACTTTATAATGATTTGGAAACTGGTTTGTGATGCAAGAAAATTTGCATCTGTTCCCAGCGTTTTTCGGGGTCAAGAGAAGCCACCCACCTTCCTCTGTAGACTGGAATGGCTTCCTGTTCCTCATAGATCTGCCATGCTGGTTTGGCTCCTCATTTATCAACGACTCCCATAAGGAAGCCATTGTCAACTCAGCTTCCTGAGATAGTTCAAAACGCTCAAAATGATCTTTTTCAGTAAGAATGCGAAGTATCCAAACACCCGCGCTTCTCCATTGTCGTTTCATTGATGGCCATTGTGCCCACCCATTTGGCCTTTTCAGTTAGACAGGGGCACAGTTTCAAAACAACCGTGTCATCTCTGTATTTGCACCAGGCTCTGTCTTAAAAGCTCTGACAGATTGCTAATGAGCTGATGCTGGGATTGCAGGGAACTCTGTTATCGCGTGTCCGTTCACAGTTTCCTCACCAGCCCATCTGTCCTCGCAACACAACCGCCACGGAGCACGCAGGCTGGGACAGTGTCTCCATTTACACCTTTGCCTGCAGAGGCTGCTGGGAAAGCCTGTCCCTAATTAAAGATCTTAACAAACATTGCCGGTGCTGTTATTAAACTGCTCTCTTTTGTCAGGGAGGGTGCTCTTTTGCCAGCAGTTTGGAGATTTAGATATTTAATGTGTGGTTCTGTAGCCCAGCAAAATATTTGTGTTTTCAGAATAATTCAATTAAGGACGTTGCGCATGTAGCTACCTCTGCACCATAAATACACATGGCACGCACGCTATCAAAGCCTGTGGAGTTACTCAAACTCATGACAACGAAACATGGCTTACTTACTCTATGGACAAACAGACATTAAAGCATAAGTTGTACTTGAATGATCGGAACTATAATAAACACAAAATGACCACATTGAGATCATGGCTCATATTGTTTTGAATAAGGTAAAGTCTCTGCCTCCTGAAATATATGTGTCATTAGGGTACATTGAAAAGGAATCTGAGTTCCCTGGCAGAAGGGCTCAGTCAAGAGGACAGATGGTCCCTTGCTCTAAAGGTGTAACCATCAGAACCAGTGTGGGGAGGATGGCAGGACTGGGGACATGGGGTCTGCACCTTCCACACACCCTTTCTCATCCTGATATGGGATTTGTAGGTCACCCCCTCTCCATGGCACACCATAGAGAGCATTGCACTAGAAATCAGAGCGAAGGAGAGAGATGGCTTGCCTGCGCGCTTCCAGGCCCAGAAGAAGCCCTCAGGCCCTTAGTCTTGGAAATGGGCTCATCTGCAGACAACCCATGGTGAGCACCATGTGGTGGGGGAGCCAGACCAGCGTGACCTCTCAGCAGTACTGAGAGCCTCAAGCCCTTGTTGTCAAGTCGGGAACAACAAGCGCTCGGAGTCCATCACCTCGGAAATCAGAAGACAGCTCTGAATGCTGCTTTCAAGTTTCAGCCAATGGCCAGGAGGGCAGGGATTCATGATGCATATTCTTCCACATGGAAACCTGGCAGCTGCTTACTGCTCTGACGTTTCAGTGTTGGCTGATGTCATCTTTAATTAAATACTGGCAGATCTGAGGAATACTGCACAAACCATGAGGCAAGGTCCTGGTTCTGAATGCATCTGCACGTTCAACAGCCAGCATGATTCAACCAAACCATGTATTCTAGCGGATACCACGGGAAGCCAGGGCCAATTGCCATGTGATTGCCACGCTTGCAGAGGAGTTCAGAGGCTGGAGACTGAGAGAGAGGGAAAAGAAGGTCGTCCAGAGGAGGCGGGGCCAGTATCAAACTGTTAAAACAGGGCTGAGGAGATGGCTTAGCTGGTACAGGCGCTTGTCATCCAGATTTATAACCTGACTTAATCCTTGGAATCCACATGGTGGAAGCAGAAAACTGACTCCCAAAAGTTTTCCTCTGACTTCCACATGTATGTTGTATGATGTGTGCATATAAAAAATTTCTTTCTTTTTTTTTTCCTTTTTCTTTTTTGGTATGCAGGGTTTTACTATGTACCCCTGGGTGTCTTGGAACTCGTTCTATAGACTAGGCTGGCCTCAAAACCTGTTTCTCCCTCCAGAGTGCTGGAATTAAGGTTTATGCCACAACGCCAGGCAGGGAAAAAATTTTAATTGTTAAAATGTGTAGGGCGTGGTGGCACAAAGAAGAAGGAACTCTGAAGCTGGGGAGACACAAGAAGGGATGAGGAGTGTCCCCAGGGCCCGCAGCAGGCTGGTCGGTCCAGGGCAGAAGCTACCAGAACAGGGAGGAGAAAAACTTCAAGGTGCTCTCTTGAAGGGATACAAAGCTCTACTTTGCTTTAGTTGTTAGCAATTCAATTTAATTTTCTCATTTTAAAACATGCTTATTTTTAGAGACATCCTAAGGTCACAGAAAAATGAAGAAGAAAGCACAGAGAATTCTCTCATGCTCCTCACAGTAGAACATCTCCCAAGAGCATGACACATCCATTACGATTGAACCTGTAACATCACAATTATACATTGTTACCACCTGTGTGCCTCAGGCTTCTCTCTCGGATTCAGGCACTCTGAGTTTTCACAGAGGCGTAGTGACATGGACCCACCCTTCCCGTGTCAAGTAGAAGAGTTGTTTCACAGCCCTGAAATTCTGTCTACTCCCCTAGTCGGTCCTACCTGTGACGACCACTAATCCCTCCACCACACCTAAAGCTTTGCCTTTTCTATAACGTCATACAGGTTGACATCATACAGGGTAGACATTTCATATCTGATTCTTTCATTGCGCCCCACACATTAAGTTTCCCCTATATCGTTCTGTAGTTTGATCTCTTTTTATACTGATTTTATTGTGTGGATGCACAGCTTTGCCTTTAACCATTCATCTCAACGATGACTTCCAAGTTTTAGCAATTATGAATTGCTATCACTATGAGTAGCCATATGCACGACTGTGTGTGAACATAATGTTTTAACTCCTTTGGAAATGGAGTGAACTCAATGCTGGGTCATACAGCAACAGTATGCTTAGTTGTGTAAACACGTCACCGAGCCATCTGCTGGGTGGCGGTGGCATTCGGCTCCCTCATCTCAACAGACGGCAGACGCTGTTGTCCCATGTGCTCACAAGCACTTAGTGCTGCTGCTGCTGCAGGTCTGGCCGTTCTGATAGATGGACAGTGCCGTCTTGCTGTCTTGCTGTTTAAATTCCGTAGTCGCAGTCACAGAAACGAGCAGGCTAGTCACAACCACATAGGGAAGGAAGTTTTAATCGGGAGAATACATTCTGGGAAATTTACAGTTTTTAATTTTGGGTTTGTTTGTTTTTTTGTTTTGTTTTTGTTTGTTTATTTGTTTTGCTTTGTTTTCCAGGACTGGGGATGGAACCCAGGGTGTTGCACACAACGGCACGCTACTGCTGAACTACATTCCCAGACGATGTTATTTCGGAGACAGTCTTGCTGTGTAGCCTAGGCTGGCTTTCACTTGCTATGTAGCCCAGGCTGGCCTCAAACTTATGATCTTCCTGCCTCAGACTCTAAAGTGATGGGATTACACCTTACTTGGTGAGTTTGTGCTTCATATTTAGGTCTGTAAGTTAATTTGTGACATGGGAAAAAGATTTGTGTGCAGATTCATTTTTTTTTTCTTCCATGTTAAAGGCTGACTTTCAGTTGTTTGCTGAAAGGCCATGTTTTCTTCACGGTGTTGTCTTCTTCCCGGGTCAGACAGAGGTCAGCTGACTGCACTATCTCTACAAGTTGGTTTCCGGGCTCTCTATTCTGTTCCATTGTTCTTTTTTCTTTTCTCTTGCTAACACCACATTGTAGCTCTAGAATAAGTGGAGATTTCAGGTGGACTCAGTCTTCCAATTTTGTTGTTCTCTTTCAATCTTGTTCTGAATATTCTGGATCTTTACTTTCCATAAAACTGTAGAATCTGTTGACAATTACACAAAATAAATTGCTAGAATTTTGACTAAAATGACAGTATCAGGAAGAAATGACACTTGAACATTGTTTTTCCGGAGCATGGGGCTCTCTGTCCATTCTTCGGTTCCTGTTAACTCTTTCATCTGAGTCTGTCATTTTCCTCAGATGGAGCTTACATATATGCTTTGTTTTATTTACACCTAGACATGTCGTTTTCAGAGGACCTAATAGGCTAAGCACTGGGCTTAACTCCAAAATCAGCCCTGCTTCTTCAGAAAAGTGACGGGTTTTATTGCAATAACATATCCTGGAAACTTAGTAAGCTCAGGATTATTTTCTCAATCCATCCCCTGTTTATCCTTCTTTGGCTGTTGGTTGCGTCCCAGTATTGGGTTGCACAGCTAAATATGGGGTTTGAATAATTTGGCAACAATAAAAGGTTTCTGAACATTCAAAGAAACCTTGAATACAGGGTGTTTCTGACTACGGTCATCCATGTCGCCTCTCAGGATCTCACTGCAGCTTTGGTTCTATGCACACGCATGTTGCCCAGTACCTGCCACCACACCACGCAGTGGCCACACCACGCAGCGGCCACACCACGCAGTGGCCACACCACGCAGTGACCACAGCACGCAGTGACCCACCACGCAGTGACCACACCACGCAGTGGCCACAGCACACAGTGACCACAGCACACAGTGACCACACCACGCAGTGACCACAGCACACAGTGACCACACCACACAGTGACCACACCACGCAGCGGCCACAGCACACAGCGACCACACCACACAGTGGTCACAGCACACAGTGGCCACAGCACACAGCGACCACACCACACAGTGGTCATAGCACACAGTGGCCACAGCACACAGTGACCACACCACACAGCGATCACACCACGCAGCGGCCACAGCACACAGCAACCACACCACACAGTGGTCACAGTCAGTGACCACACCACACAGTGGCCACAGCACACAGTGGCCACAGCACGCAGTGGCCACAGCACACAGTGGCCACACCACGCAGTGACCACACCACACAGTGCCAGCAAACATCACCTGAAACACCTCAGCTCATGCTTGAGACTGTGTCATGGGCTCCAGAATCTTCACTGTACAGCTAAAGTTTTCTGCTCTTAGAAAAACACAATAGTTCAGTTGAGAAAGCATAACTTTGACTATTTTCCTCCTGCCGTTTTTTGGCATGGAACTATCAGATCAGCACCACTGGGCTGGGCTGTGTGAGCTAGATATCTACTTCATTACTATGTGAATTTGCTTTAGTCTTTCAAAACTGTGAAGTTACAGTATACACCAAAGTTCTTTTAAAATAAACTCATGATTTATTATCAGTAAATGCTTTGTTTATATCCTGCTTTATATTGCTTATATATCCAGCATTGTATAAATATTTCCCAGGCAAAGAGGATACAGAGCTAAAGTATAAGAGTTAAGATGCCCTGGTCTAGTTTATTAATAACACCATCAAAGGCATTCTGAATTTCTTTTTTTTTCTTTCTGTTGTTGTTGTTTGTGTGTAGTCCTGGTGGTCCTGGAACTCACTTTGTCCACCAAGTTGGCCTTGAACTCACAAAGTCCCGCCTGCCTCTGCCTCTGAACTAAAGGTGTGGACCACCACCTGGCGGCGTTTTCAATTTCCGTCACGATGTTTGTTCTCTAGCCTGTTTTGTCCTTACATCCATCTGTCCTTCCATGGTGTCTGACCTCTCCCTTAGACCTCTTAGCATAGAAATCACAATGTGTTTTAATCATCATCAATTTCTACAACAAACCTGCCATACCCAAATCTGCTTGTTTTGTCTCCTCGGACTATACAGTAGGTTTTGACATTGGCTTTCCCTTTTCTAGTGTATTCTGTACTCTTACATTGGAATCCAGACATGATGTATGGGGTGAGGGAGGAATTAGAGCAAACTGGATCCTTTGTGATGTGCTGGGAAGAAGTGAGAGAAAAGAGAACATTCTGTGTGTCCTCTCCTGATTAGGGCTCACCCTTTCCATGTGTCTGTTACCCTAAATGACAAATTTCACAAGACACCCCCAGGTTTTCTCCCTACATTATGTGGGGCATGGTATTTAGGAGGGGATAGAATTAGATTTATTTTCTGTCTGATTTTGTAGTGATTTTGCACTTTAGTTTCCTCCCATGGCCATGAAGAGACCAGGTTCCTCTAGAACTGTGTACTGTTTGTAGTCAGAGTTCAGGAGGGTAATCTAGTTAACAGACAACACAGATTTTCCTGAAGGTGTATTTTGTTAGGAACAAGCATACTGTTAGGATGGCTAGTTTTCCTGCTCATGACAGAAGCCCAAAGAGAGGCAGCCCAGCCTTCGCTCTGGGCAGTAGCACTCACTAGCGGAAAGGGTGTCTGCTAGGGTTCCTAGCTCACCGGGACTCGTCTCCACAGGACTTTACAGGGTATCTGTCACACCTGTTACCTGCAGTACCCCATCACTGACTTCCGGGGAGTAAGCATGGTTCTCTAGACCTGCCTGTGGTTCCTCCAATCTCGAGAGCAATGCTTGACCTGTGAGTGCACCGATGGGCATCAGCGGTTGTTTTCTGAGCTTGTTCAGTTTTTTGTTTATTGTGAAAATGTATTGGATACTTGTAAGTCTTTTTTGCTTGCCTGATATGAAACCATAATATCTCTTTTAGTCAGTAAAGAGTGGGTAATTTTTGTGTCAGTTTGAAGGATGCTATGGTGGTTTGAGCAAGACTGTCCCCATAGGCGCAGATGTTTGTACACTGGGCCCCAGTGGGTGGTGCTGTTTGGCTAGGTGTAGCCTTGCTGGAGAAAGTATGTCACTGGGGGCAGGTTTTGAGGTTTCAAAACCATACTCCATTCCCAGTTCACTCTCTCTACTTTCTGCTTTGTTGGGAGCTGTGAACTCCCAGATTCTGAATTTCTTGTAAACAACTTGTTTTCCCCTGATCTGAGTGCCTACAGCTGCTCTGAGCACGAGACCCTCAGGAGTTCCTGATGGCAGGGGAATGGTTTCTGGTGCGTTTGGCTGGGGCGTGGCTATCCCTATATAAGCTGCCCCTGGACACAATAAAGGGGGCATTCTTGGGGCATTTCTGTTTCAAGGATTTTGGCATCAAGGATGACCTGTGTCTCTGTCTGTGAGTCTTTGTGTGTTTCAATCTCCAGCCCCTTGCCTGGTTCACAAACTGTATGGTGGCGCACAGAGCACAAACGGGCGTGGTGCGCCACACTGCTTGCCATTCAAGGTGTGAGCCTGTACCTTCTGTTTGAGCCACCATGTCTGCTGCTTGCTGCCATGCTTCCCAGCCATGACAGACTCTTACCCTCTGGAATCACAAACTAAATAATCCCTTCCGTCTAAAAGTCACCTTGTTCCAAGTGTTTTATCACAGCAACAGAGACGTAACTAATACAGACATCTGGGTGGCTGCTAAACCTGTTTCTTGGCATGTCTGTTAAGTTGATTCCAGACAGGCATGAGCCAGTAGGCAGAGTGTGGAAAACCCATTCTCAGTGTGGATCTTTTAATGAATGTCAGAGGACACACAGCTGGAAGAAAGAGAAACAGTTTTTGTCTTTGCTCTAGGGTAAGATGTCCTTGGTTATAAGAATTCCAAGTTTTGTCCTTGGAGTTGGCACCATCAGCAGCCTCCTAGGCCCCTAGGCCTTTGTCCTTACATTAATAATTGCACCATTAGGCTGGACAGTGGTGACACACGCCTTTAATCCCAGCACTCAGGAGGCAGAGGCAAGTGGATCTCTGTGAGTTCGAGGCCAGTCTGGTCTACAGAGTGAGTTCCAGGACAGCCAGGGCAGTTTTACAGAGAAACACTCTCATGAAGAACAAAAACAAAATGAAACAAAAATAGATTGTTCTTTGGCCTCTGCTGTTCTAAGGTTTTTGTATCTGAGCTGAACTATGCCAGGTCCCTGACTCTGGAGCTTAGAGATGGTCCAGCATAAACTTTCTCAACTTCTAATTGTGTGAGTCACTCACCGTAATAAATCTTATTTGTCAACTTGATAAAAGCTAGGGTCATCTGGAAAGAAGGAACTTACCAGAGAACATGCCTCCATCAGACTGGCCTGCAGGTAAGTGTGTGGGAAAACATGCCTTCATCAGACTGGCCTGCAGGTAAGTGTGTGGGGTTACTTCTTGATTGGTGTGAGAGGGTCCAGCTCACTGTGGGCGGTGCCACCTCTCAGCAGGTGGTCCTAGGCCATATAAAGAACAAACTGAATGACTCAGAGAGCAAGCCAAAAGCAGCATACCTCTGTGGCCTCTGCTTCAGTTCCTGCCTCCAGGTTCCTGCCTCCAGGTTCCTGCCTCCAGGTTCCTGCCTTGAGCTCCTGTCCGGCTTTCCCTCGATGATTGACTGTAACTTCTAAGATCTACTAAACTATTTCTCCATAGGCTGGTTATGGTCATGGCGTTTTATCACAGCAACAACCAACCGAAAAGCAAACTAGAACAATCTATAATGACTCTATTGATTACATCTCTCTGGAGGATTCCAGTATAAGCAGGTTGATTAAGTGGGTTGTGAGCTGGGTTTTAACAGGAAGAAGACCTTGCTAGAAGTCATCATGCAGTGGATTTTGGACCTAGGTATGTGGGCAGCTCCTGGCTGTTCTCACAAGTCTGGAGACTGCTTGGTTAGAAGCTGCTCAGAGGTGACCAAGCATAGAACAGATGGAGTAACTTAGATGACCAGTGGGCCTCCTTTCATCCTCCAACACGGTCTCAACATGTTTCTCTTCCTGCCCGTGGGAGGGAACAAAAGCACAAACAGAAACATGCCGGCAACCCTCTATGGTTCTGTTTGTATCGTGTATGCTATAATCTCATCTTTCAAATCAGAACACATGGCTGAGTTCAGAACCAAAGGATGGGAAGTGGATTCCTACTCCTGATAAAGAAACTACAGTTAGACAGCAAAGGGCAGGGACACAGGAAGGGTGTGCTGACTGGTTTGACGTCACCATGACAGAAGCCAAGTCACTGGTCAGGAGGGAGCTCCCATACCATCAGCCTACAGCAGGCCTGTAGGGCATTTTCTTAGTGAATGACTGAGGGTGGAGGGCCCAACCTAAACGGGAGTGGTGCCTTGCCTGGGCAGGCAGTCCTGGGTTCTGTAATAAAGCTGGCTGAACAAACCACGGGGAGCAACCCATTAATTAGTACCCATCCATGGCCTCTGCATCAGCTCCCACCTCCAGGTTCCTGCTCTGTTTGAGTTCCTGCCCTGACTTCCTTCAGTGATGAACAACGGTGTGGGAATGTAAGTCAAACGAGCCCTCCCCTCCCCAGGCTGCTTTGGACGATGGTGTTTTGTCACAGCACTAGGAACTAAGACAAAGCAGCGAACCACTGGGGCCATGAGTGCAGTCCGTCTCCCATACCGGTCCCGGGGCTTCTAGTGTATGACTGTTGGCAAGGCACCTAGAAGATGCCACTGGAAAGTACACACCTCATTGCGTGGTTGTTTGAACAAATACAGTGGCCTGTAAAACACTTGGCACAGTGCCCAGCCTGGGTAGGAAAATCACAGGCACTGTGTGGGAGAAAGAGGGGGAGCTGAGCGATTTGGCTCTGTGGTGTGGGCCGGAGTAATGTTGGTGAGGAAGGGAAAAGACGGCTCTTCAGCACCAGATGCCCAAGGGTGTGCGTCATTAAGACAAAGGTGGCCCCACTGACAGAGAGTAGGGGATCAGCAGCTCAGAGACAGATGATTTGATGTCTGTGACTTTTGGATTTCCAGCCCATCCCCTGGGAATTTCAGGTAAGGGGTGAGGAGACGGTGTGTTCAATGGCTTTTCCCTGCATAGCACAAACCTGCTGTGTCTTGCCGTGTCTTATGTAGGGGCATGACTGCCATAAGGAAAACAGAGGACAGACTCCGATCCCGATTTCTAGGAGAGACAACTCGTCATCTGGGAGTGAAGACTGCAGCACACTTTGCCATGACACTTCACAGAGGAGAAGTGAGCTTTTTTGTCACAATAGAACATGCCCTGCAAGGTGCCAAGGGTCAGGGTGATGGAGGACCACCCCTCATCACGCCTCCTTAGATTTTACACAGCTCTAATGGGTGCTCACTTGCATTAAAACAATCACAGGATGCAAACCAGGAAACAGTCTCAGGATCTATTAGCACTTGCCAACCAGACGAAATAGCGGATTCGCCATGTACAATGATTTAGTGCAGTGAGACCAGGATAAATAATGACAGCATTTGTTTATGCCTACTTCTGACATTCCTTGTAGGCAAAGGGGAAGAAAACAGCATTCTGTGCCCGTGAAGGCAGCCAGTGCAAGCTCATCAAAAATACGCATTTGCTTTTGTAGTCAAAGAACGTGAGTTAGCTCTGCTTTCACCTCCTGGCCCAGACTCCTCTGATATCCATGTAATTTAAATGAGAAACTTGTTCTAGGGAGTCCTCGCATTTCAAAGAAGAATCCCCAGGGTTCGAGTTCACTCCTGGGTGAGGTGGTGTCACAGAGTTCTTGGGACGCCATCCAGAGAAAGATGACCTTGGAAAGTCCCAAAGAAGTTGTTTACCTTGTCTTTTTGCTTGTTGTGCAAATGGGTCTCAGTTTTGGTGAGAAAACAAGCACATTTCCAGCTTTGTGAAAGCCAAAACTCCCCACTGCTGTCAGACTCTTATTGTTCACTCAGAGTGGCTTGACTCACATTATGGACTCTATAGCTAAGACTCCTTCCAAACTGACCCCAAGCTGGTGTGCTTAGCTTAAGGGGCAACTGTGTCAAGGCATTTCATTCAGTTACTTCTCTGAGGACTAGTGCCTCTGAGCGCATGCACACGCGCGCGCGCACACACACACACACACACACACACACACACGTGCGAGCGTGCGCATGCACACACACTCACTCACACATTCAAGACATTTGCTTAATGTATGTTAAGTCCCATAGTAACTTTGAGAAGCAAGTATGTTTATTCTCTCATAGCCAGCCCAGTGGGGGTAAAGAGTGGGTCCCTGTCAGGTGGCTGCGTGTTTCTCTCTTGAGTCCATGCCTATAACCCCAGCCCTCTACTACACTGCTAAATTTTGACAATCACTGGGTTAAGGAAGAGCTATACTACAGACAGGAAATCAAGGTCACTCAAAGATTTGAGCACAGACTCATGAGCAACTGAATTCCAGACTCATGTCTGCTGGCCCACAGTGCCTGTGACCACCACGACAGTGTGGCACTGTCTCCAAGGGTTCATCATTGCATTCATCCTTGCAGACATGAGATTTATGGTTTTATTGTGTGTCAAGCACTGTGTTGAATATATATATGTGTGTTTGTGTGATATATATATCATATATATATATATATATATATATATATATATATGAAAGAGTTGAAGAGTTGGAGCCAGGAAGATGGCTTAGTGGAGGACAAGGCTGGGAGGAAGACAACTCTGTCTAGGTCAGAAGGGTAACAGTGGCCGCTCGAAAGTGCAGTTGCTGATAGTGAAACTGAAGAGAGTTAGGATTCTTGCGTGCTCATCTGAATGTGTACAGGGAAACTAGTTCCTAAGCGGACATCCAATCCTAGCGTATCAGTGAAAACCCAGAGAGCTTTCTGTAACTATGAAAATCCACAACACGTGGCTACAAGGGAAGCCTGCAGGTGGGGTTTTGGCTGAGTTCCTCCGACCTTTGGTACCAGTGTTGATGAAGCACCCTAACCTAGCTGAGGCACGGGAATGAGCGACAAACTGACATCACTTTGCAATTCTTGATAAAACACGAGCTTTAACCTGCAAGAGCTCACCCTAAAAACACGTTAGTAAGACTGAGAGCAGAGGGGCTCACAGGGCACCTGGGTAAATGGGTAGGTCTGTCTCTGCAGCAAACCAGTGACGTCGGAGAAGCAGAGGTGGACAGCCTGGCTCAATACGTCAGGCAGCTCTGCATCCTCATCCAAACACACAAAACAGAAGGCGTGTAGAGAGACCTCAGGTGTATTCCACATCCAAGCATCTCCCTTATACCCGCCAATTAGAAGTTCCTATTTATGGCTATCAATGCTCCAATCAGCCATATTTTATATTTTAAAATAGGAAGTTGACGGAAAGACTTGGGAGAAACTATGCCTTTGCTGGTATTCTTAAAAACCACCATATACAAACCATTAAATTATATTTACAGGAGCTGGAGAGGTGGGTGAGAGGTTAAAAGCAAATGCTGGTCTTGCAGAGGAGCTGAATTCAGTCCTGAGCATCCATGTCAGACAGCTTGCCCTCCCTATAACTCCAGCTCCAGGGGATCCAACGCCTCCAGCCTCCATGGGTTCCTGCATTCAAATACATAACCTCCCAATCAAAAATAAAATAAATTATAACTGTATATTTGTAATTTCTAGATTAACAAAAGTAATAGTCAGTTTCTAAAACACACACACCATAAAGCCCCTCTTATAACCATTCCATTATATGATTTAGGAAAACAGGTTATTTTCATGGTAGCCATTTTTAATCTTTTTAGTGAAAACTTCCATGATAAAGCAGGGCTTGTCAGCTTTCCTGAAGTGGGACCCTCAAGGACCACGCCTGTACGTGTGCTTCCCACCTGTTAGGCCAGGAGAGACACAGCAGATCCCACGCCCCGTTCCTGTAAATATGCAGCAGATCCCGCGCCCCGTTCCTGTAAACACGTCTTGACAGCGTTTGACTTGAAACCCTTCCGGTCCCTGTCATCTGTCCAGTTGTGTGGATACAGGCCCTGCCAGGGCTTGGGCTTTAAGTGGGTCCCCTTGGTTTTGGGTGCCACCCCTAGCTAACCGCAAAGCTCATGGGACAAGAGCAGAGCTTCTGAGCAGCAAGCGTGGCGGCCTCACGCACTCGAGGGGGAGCCTTAATGAGCACCGAATATTCATCTCTAATAAGAGCACGTTGTCATGATCACCCTCCATGTGATAAACAGCCTAGAGATTCTCTCTTTGTTAGGTTAATGCTTTTCCACAAGATAATTTAGCTTTAACGTTCTCTAAAAAATAATCACACATTATCAGGCCCCAATATAGTAATATGGTGATTTTTTTTAATGTTTTGAATCCTGCCTTAAACAAGTCCAATCCAAATAAATGTCCCCCCCCTCCTTTTTTAGGCTGGCATACAAGCTTGTGTTGGTCGATGTAATCAAGCCCCCAGCTGGCTAACTCTCATATAACAGTATATCTTCTTGATTTCATTTGAGCAAAATTTATCATCCACAAGCAAAGACAGAAAATGTGTGAATGTCTAAAGCTTATGTAAATTAAGAGGCCATGCACGCTGGTCCTAAAAATAGTAGATAATTATAGGCATTTCTTCCCCATACAATAATTATAGGCCTGCTGTCATCTTTCCTATCCTGTATAAGGTCACAGTAGTAGTATACAAAATTTACAGTATATTACAAGTTAAAAACACAATAATTAGCAACTATGCATCTTCAGCACTGGTGATGAATGTTCACAGTAAAAGTTTAAAAAAAGAGCATTATTTGTTTTATGTGGACAGTACATACTTAAATTTAATCATCAACTCCTGATAGCCAATAGGCAATATTCTCTTACTATTATAATGCTATTTGCCAAGTTCACAGTACACCCTTGGGTGGAATTCATCCTTAACGAAGTGACAGGAAGCCAAATCTCTCACCGTCATCTCAACCAGGTGCACCATATTATTCTGAATTTAATAATTCTGTTCAACATATTGAATGATAATGAGCGCGTTAAGAGAAAGTCCTAAGAACTGTTTTGACCATTATGATCAGTGTCTGATTCGGGGGGGAGGGATCCTCACATCAGATAATGTGAGGGATTCAGCAGCTTGCTCGGTGCAGAATTTCCCCCATCTCCTTCCATCCCGATTTTCTTTATATAATGCACTGAGGGAAGATATCACAATTCAGCAGAAAGAAAAGGCATTAATTAACAGACTTCTTAACTATCCACATTAACAGGGACCGAGTCACGGATAATACACAATGGCAGGATGAGCTACCATTTCTCTTTGTTTAAGGAAAAGGTCATAGAATGGTACACACTCATTTCTTCCCTACCAGTTCCGCCGTGGTGTCAGGAACGGTACAGGAGAAGATCTAGAGCCCAGAACCCCCATTAGAAACCCTCGTTGATACCGTGCTTGGTTGTCACCTAGCTTGGTTGTCCCACGCCCAAGGCTATGAAAGCTCTTTTCCCTACTGGCTATCCTGGAATCCAAGATGGCCACTGTGAACAGGGACAATTCATCCATGGGCCTGCACCTGCTCAGAAGAAATGCTACTTCAAAGGCCAGAATTGCCCAGGGAACTGGGAACTAATCAGAGCCAAAGGTTTAGCTTTGCGTTTCAGGGCAACTGACCAAGAGACCATCTTTGCCATTTGCTTCCTAAACAGACTCCAGGGCAGGAGTGCTTGCCACACAAACATGGGAGCCTGAGTTCAGATCCCTAGCACACATAGAGAAAGCCAGGTATAGAGCTGCATGCCTGCAAATCCCAGTGCTGGGGAGGTAGAGACGGCAGGATTTCTGGGGCTTGCTGGCCAGTCAGGGTAAGTTCTAGGGTCAGTCAGAGACTTTGATACAAACACAAAGGAAAAAAAAAGAGTAGACAGAAACTGAGAAAAAAAACTGGACATTAAGCCCCCCCACTTCTGTATACACACACACACAGAGAGAGAGAGAGAGAGAGAGAGAGAGAGAGAGAGAGAGAGAGAGAGAGAGAGAATTATGAGAACTGGTTCATGAGGCTATAGGGTGGTCTCCCATAGAAAGACAGAAACACTTGGAAACTAGTATAATTCAGTCATCAGTATGAAGCCTGATGTAGGTGGGTCTTCTTTCTATGTGTTGCTTTCATTGGTTAATTAATAAAGAAACTGCTTGGCCTGATAGGTCAGAACATAGGTAGGCGGAGTAGACAGAACAGAATGCTGGGAGAAAAAAGGCAGAGGCAGAGAGCTGCCCGCCATGAAGCTGCCGGGTCAGACATGCTGAATCTTTCCCAGTAAGCCACGACTGCGTGGTGAGATACAGATTATTAGAAATGGGTTGAATCAATATGTGAGAGTTAGCCAATAAGAGGCTGGAGATAACGGGTCAGGCAATGTTTAAAAGAATACAGTTTCCGTGTAATTATTTCGGGTAAAGCTAGCTGGGTGGGCGGCTTTTACAGAAGCCTGAAGAAGTCCCAGTCCATTGCTTGAGAAACAGGAAGCCAGTGGTATTTTAAGTCCTGGTTTGAGTCTGAAAGTCCCTGCCTGCACCCCCCTCAAAACCCTCAAAATCAAAAGTGCAAATGTGTAAGGGCAGGAAAAATAGACATTTCAACTCCAAGAGGGTGTAGTCACCTTTTCCCAGCCTTTTGGTTGTATCCGGTCCCTCGGTGGACCAGGAGATGCGCACCATCCTGCTGAGGACAATGTGTGTGCTGTGATTGGATCCAGTCCCTCGGTGAACCAGGAGATAGATGCTCACCATCCTGCTGAGGACAGTGTGTGTGCTGTGGACTTGCACTTCCGGTTCATACACATGCTTCTATCACCAGAAACACCCACTGTGCCGTCCAAAGAATCTGCAGAATCAGTGAGCAACACGTTAGAGAAAGCGTTTGGTAATGTGCGAGGCTGACTCACTGTGGTCTCCTCAGAGGGTGACTATTGAGGGGTCACAGGGTCACTCACAGATAAGAATGTGCCTGCCACAGTGAGGCCCTGGGTTGACCAGCAAGCTCTATTGATAAAGTGAAGACAGAGCTTCAGCCCTGAGAAGCTGCTCTCACAGGGTCTGAAAGTCACCAACACGATTCCTGAATGTGTCCAGTCAGATGATTGGCCTGTTATCTCAGGCTGAGTTCAGAACGTTTCTCTGCGTTCTCTGGTTTCTTTAACCCTCACGCTCTAATCAAGATGTAACCATTCACATCCTAGGGATGAAAATGCTGAGGCTTCAGTTCTTTTCACTTCAACTCAATCCCATTTTCCCCAGCGCTTTCCAACATGTGATTCGCTATTTAAAAAACAAAAGCACAAACATGTTTATTTACCAAACTAAGGTATGATCCAAGTTCAACCAACACTTTAAATAATTGCATGCACAGTGCCTGGGTTGAAAAGACCTGAAATAAGAGAAAAGAAGAAGCAGGACTGGAGAGATGGCTCAACAGTTTGAGCGCTGGATGCTCTGCCAGAGAACCAGGGTAGTTCTCGGCACCCACTGGCACCTCACAACCATCTGTGACTCCAGTTCCACCAACCCAGCCCCCTTTCTTGCCTTCTGCATGCACGAAGCACAGACCTAGGTGCATATAGACTCACAGGCAGACACTCATACACATGAAAGAAAAAAATTGTTTTTAAGAGAGACACCGTCTTGACTAAGCTTGCTCACTCTTGGTACAGCAAACCCTGTGCAATGTAGTGATGGACAGTTATCTTGTGTCTTCATAGAGCCCCGCCCAGGCGCCACCGCAGGCGATGCAGCCTAACACTCATGGTTGCCCTGAACCAGTGCTCCAGCCACAGAGTCCAGATGCTCTTAAGTTTCACCGCCGTCAACGGTAACTTCTTAAAACCTTTCTCTCAAGATTTCAAACGTAACATTATTTTCGAACTGCACCCATATTTTTGATGTCACAAGTGACATCACAGTGTGGTTTAGCCACTGTCTTGGTTGGAGTCACTATTGCTGTGATGAAACACCATGGCAGAACGCAGCTTGGGGAGGAAGACACAGTGCACCGAGGGAAGCCAAGGCGGGAACTCAAATGCAGGAGCTGATACAGAGGCCATGGAGGGTGCTGCTCACTGGCGCACACTCTGCTTTCTCACAGAACCTAGGACTTACAGGACATTGTCTTAGTGATTGATGTGAGACGGCCCAGGCCACTGAGGCACCACCTCCTCTCAGAGACCTAGAAACTACCCAGCACACTGATTAGACTCACTTTTAATAGAATTAGTTCCACCCCTGATTCGTTTCTCCAGTAAGCTTTGCTGTGCACCAGGTGCCATCTGGCTGCTGAGTGGCAGCGATGGGCACAATGCTTAGTAAATATAGAACCCAAGCTCTCTCAGTCTAGGTACAGAGACATGCTGTCTGTGGTTAGATCTTCCTGTTTGCCTAGTGTCCTCATGGGATAAACCCCCCTAGCGAGCAGGCACCTGTCGTAGTTCACACCCTTCTGCACAAGCCCAGAACAGTGCCTGCTGCATATGTATTGTTGATAGTTATTTGTTGAATAAATGAATGGATGTTATGATCTGATAAAGCAATTTGATGGGAATTGAGCATTTGAAATAAAACAGTAACCACTCAAACTGAACACCACACAGGTTTGGTTTTCTCTGTAGCCTTCTTGGTATTAAAGCCTAGGAATGATGGTGACAGGAATCGCCGGGTGATGGCTGCAGCCTCCTTCCTCTCGAGTCCGAGCCGGCTCGTTTCTGTGGAGCCCCGGGCCCTCGTTTGCACTGAAAGCGAGAGTTACCTCCTAAAGACAATCTAGACTGGACAGATACGTTCTTTTGACTTAATGAGATAACATTTTATCAGCCACATAAAAAATGAAATATATGTGTTCATTTGCTATTTGAGGAGCTTTTCTGATGTGTGTGCAGGAACTATGTCAGCTGCTAACTGGTGATCCTTTTCCAACACCTTTCCCAAGAGTATTGCAAATACAAACATGCTCTGTTTGAACAAGGCCAGTGACAGCAGAATTACTTGCTGGTCTCTAAAGAGACCATAATAATGTGCACCAAGGGAGAGGCCCATAGTCTGAGAGAGGGCTTCCCCCCAGTGTAAACCATAAAACCTATCAATAGCCAGAATAGCACAGTTTAAAGTGCATCCCTAGTTAATTACATCCAAAGAGTAATAATAAAATTATCTATTAAATTTTAGAACTTCCTCTTTGAAGTATTAAATATTTGGAAACTACAATGCAGTTAAATTTCTCTCAGAACAATTCATTTTCTTACTCAAGCTGGCCTATAGGAATGCCCGTGGAGTTGGCCTATATGAATGCCCGTGGAACTCTTCCAGTGACTGAGAAAGTATGCTTGTCTTCTTGAGAGCAAAAATACAAAGATAAACACTGTTTCATCCAGATGTCTGAGGCCTATGAAACCTCTAAAAGAGCAGTAGCTACATTTATGTGATAAGAGGGTCTAATTGAGTCACAAATACTCTGTAATATTTGACAGTATATGATAAAAGTTATGCAAAACTCAAACCAAATGTTTGTTGAGCCTTAGTCCCATGTTTGGGACTTTAACTCAGATCAGGGCACTGCCTAGCCTTTAAAATTAGGTCACTAATAATGTCCGCTCACACCAATGGGAAAGACACTTGCTGTTCACTGGCACATTGCTCCTACAGGGTCAGGATAGGAGAGCTGGTCCTACAGAGACTATCCAGGAAACACTGACCGAGTTCTGGGCTCATGGCTTTTCAGTTGAACTCTGCTTTTTTTTGTAATTTTATTTTCAGATAGAAGGATTAATCTGCCTAAATCACTAAAATGTAGAGCTGATGGTGCCTGCGCTTACATCCAAAGGATGTTCCTGTGAAAACATCTCTGGCAGGTGGAGGTGCAGCCTCCAAGACAAGCGTATGTAGAAATGACATCATGGGCACATCTTCATGGGAAAGTTTCCAGTGACCCTCCGAAGCCAGATGTGATAGGGGAGTTCAGCCAATCACATTCTGCTCGTGGGGCATATAGCCCTTAGGCAAAAGTTTACCTATAAACCTGGCGAGTGCACTTCCCCTATCTCCCCCCCCCCTTCTCTCTCTCTCTCTCTCTCTCTCTCTCTCTCTCTCTCTCTCGGCCGCCTGGCTCCTGCATCCGGACAGATCATTGGGATTCTGGTGTAAGTCTTCCTTCTGTTTATTAAAGCCGTATATTTTGTATTAAGCTAGTCTAGCGGATCTTTTATTACTGATTGCCATGCGTCATCATTTTGGTGCCCAACCGTGGGGCTTCTTTTTTTATTCCCGCGGAGCCTCCCAGTTGCCACGCGGTCACTGGGAGCCAGCCGCCGGCCTCTCCCTCCTCCCCCCCACAAAAAAAAAGAGAGAGTGAGAGAGAGAGAGAAAGGGGGATTGATTGGTGATGGGATAATAATATATTGGTATTTGTGAGTTATTGTTTTAAGAAAATTTTATTGGTGTTAATTTTTATACATTGATATATTAAATATTGAATGTGAGTATGCTTCTACCTCTATTTGTATTGATATATATACATATATTTACATTCCTACCTCTGATTAAGATATTTATGTAATGATATACATTGTTTACATTTGGAGGTCATTGTCCTCACTCATGGCACAGTTGTTCATTCTCTTAGTCTTCAAGTTAGATATATAGAAATTCATAGTCATATATGTTTATTATATTTATATTTAGGCTAATCAGGTTATTTAGATGCATAGAGATCATACTTAATATAGATAGTATAATCTTCAACCTCTTCAAAGAGCTATAAAAAATGGCCTTTAATCTAACTCATAGTTCTATAGTAGTGAGACACAATCGCTCCTGGCATCACCGCTCTACTCCCGAGAGAACATTGAGCACCAAAGACACTCCACTTGGAGCTTGTATTCTTCCTGACAAAATTGGCCTTTGGGCAAAGAAAAAGCCCATACCTCAACCACTAACAAAATTACAAAATATCCATAAATGGATAAAAACAGGATTGTCTTATCTTGCCAAGACAGGATGAGAGAGTCCTAAAAGGTTTCTTGGCCTTTAAAAAAATGGCATGTCAGTTACATCAGGCCTTAGCCAAAGTTGGTTGACTCAACATTGCATACGAGACTTTGGGTGATTGCCCAGGTATTCAGTTGTCTCTTCCATTTGTTGCACATTTCGGAAGTTTCCCGCTTGTACTTCCGGGCTGCTTGAATAAAATTATTTCCCTTCTCAGATCTTTGATGGAGTTAAAGATTAGATAGTTGTAGTTACCATCTACATTATTTAGACTCTTTAAAATAAAATATTTAATAAAACTTTTGATATATGTTTCTTGCTTAATATTGTTTGTTGTTTGTGACTTTATATTTATTATTTGCTTCTATTGTATATAATTATATTTGGTTTTGTTCTGTCTTATTTTAGAAAAAAGGGGGAGATGATAGGGGAGTTCAGCCAATCACATTCTGTTCGTGGGGCGTGTTGCCCTTAGGCAAAAGTTTACTTATAAACCTGACGAGTATTAAGCTAGTCTGGCGGATCTTTTATTACCGATCGCCCTGCGTCATCACAGATGCAAAGAAATATCAGCGCATTGTCTTGAGAAAAATGTGTGCGAGGGTGTGAGTACAGGTGCCTGCTGTGCCGTCCTTGAGAGCAGGGTGCAAGGTGTATGCAGGGTGTAGAGTAAAAGCTTCACTGTGGGGCCAAACAATGACCAATCTATCCCAAATGGGCTCATAATTATGATGATGCCTTGCTTAACCAAGACGGTGGTTTAGGCGATAGTCCACACAGGATGGTTCATGGGAAGAGAGAGGAGGGGACTTTGCCTGAGGTAGCCTTCGACAAAATCCTTACTTACACATTTATTGACAGTGTGACAGATGGCGGGTGCGAAGCACAAGGAGAAACTTACGAAGGAAGCTCTGCTTTCCTTGAACACAGTCGTCAAGCCAAATCCAGGGAGACACAGGAGAGATTTATACCCAGACTCTGCTCGCGGAAGGCTTCGCTGAGGAGACGCCACTCAGACTTAGCTGATGTTACAACAGTAAGCAGGGGTGGAGAGCAGTGTCACAGGACAGACGGAAGCATCTCAAGTGCCACAGACCTGGAAGAAGTTCGCTATGGCTGGAGGGTGTCTAGGGAGGCAAGGCGTCTCTTAAGGTTTGCGGGATGCTACAAGTAAGTCACACATGGGCTCTGTATTCCAAGCTAAGTTGTTTGGACTTGATCCTGTAATTATCAAAGAAGACGGAGCCTTAGTTATACCAGTGGGGTGTCAGTCTTGTGAGGAACAGGTCTACAGGCGGCCCTGATGACAGGTGGGTTAGGGAGCTGCTCTCTCACTTGCCCCGTTCCATTTTGAACACAGGTGAACCCAGATGATGCTCTGTGAGCCCCAAGAGGCACCTTGAGAGAATGACTGAGCGATTGTAGTGGTGAGGAAGGGGGTTGAAGAGATTTAGGAAAACCCACAGAACCTCATTCATATAGGCAGTTGAGTGTGGCGAGCATGAGCTATGAGCGTGAACTATTCAGCTTTTTCTGCAATGTCTGCATCCAGGGGTAAGTTCCGGCCTCGCCTCATTCTTGCGTAACAAGATTTTCTCACAAGGAAAGTCTAACAAACTCTACGTTTGACTGGGTTACTTGTCCCAGAAGCCCTGAGTCTCTGGGAGGAGCCCTGAGGAGTTCGGCAAGCACAGCATCTTCAGTGTGAGACGGGATTTGAGGCAGAGAAGTGAGTACCTGCTTTGACTTGTGCGTCCTTCCTTCCTCGCAGGCCCTCAAGACCCCAGACCTTCCCTCTCACCCACGATGTAGCACACACAGTACTAGTCACACAGTACTAGTCACACAGTACTTAATCACACAGTACTAGTCACACAGTACTAGTCACACAGTACTTAATCACACAGTACTAGTCACACAGTACTAGTCACACAGTACTTAGACACACAGTACTAGTCACACAGTACTTAGTCACACAGTACTAGTCACACAGTACTAGTCACACAGTACTCAGACACACAGCACTAGTCACACAGTACTTAGACACGCAGTACTTAGACACACAGTACTAGTCACACAGTACTAGTCACACAGTACTTAGTCACACAGTACTAGTCACACAGTACTTAGTCACACAGTACTAGTCACACAGTACTTAGACACACAGTACTAGTCACACAGTACTTAGACACACAGTACTAGTCACACAGTACTTAGACACACAGTACTAGTCACACAGTACTAGTCACACAGTACTTAGACACACAGTACTAGTCACACAGTACTAGTCACACAGTACTTAGACACACAGTACTAGTCACACAGTACTTAGACACACAGTACTAGTCACACAGTACTAGTCACACAGTACTTAGACACACAGCACTTAGTCACACAGTACTAGTCACACAGTACTAGTCACACAGTACTTAGACACACAGTACTAGTCACACAGTACTTAGACACACAGTACTAGTCACACAGTACTTAGACACACAGTACTAGTCACACAGTACTAGTCACACAGTACTTAGACACACAGCACTTAGTCACATAGTACTAGTCACACAGTACTAGTCACACAGTACTAGTCACACAGTACTAGTCACACAGCACTAGTCACACAGTACTAGTCACACAGCACTAGTCACACAGTACTAGTCACACAGTACTTAGACACACAGTACTAGTCACACAGTACTAGTCACACAGTACTTAGACACACAGTACTAGTCACACAGTACTAGTCACACAGTACTTAGACACACAGTACTAGTCACACAGTACTTAGACACACAGTACTAGTCACACAGTACTTAGTCACACAGTACTAGTCACACAGTACTAGTCACACAGTACTAGTCACACAGCACTAGTCACACAGTACTTAGTCACACAGTACTAGTCACACAGTACTTAGTCACACAGTACTAGTCACACAGTACTTAGACACACAGTACTAGTCACACAGTACTTAGACACACAGTACTAGTCACACAGTACTTAGACACACAGTACTAGTCACACAGTACTAGTCACACAGTACTAGACACACAGCACTTAGTCACACAGTACTAGTCACACAGTACTTTGATCTACAAACGTGCTTCTACACCATTGCCCTCCTTCCAGACCTGCACCCCAGAGTCCCTGTGAATCACCCCACATTTTACGCCCTCCCTCCCTTACCAGAATCTCCATACACTTCGCTCCTACCCCGCTTCCTACCCCAGTCCTCCTGATAATGCTTGCTTTCAGGGTTATTAGCTCCCCCTGCAGGGTCCAGGCACAGGCCAGATGAAAACTATGCTCTTCCCATCTGATCGGATGCCCTGAATGGTTCTGCCCATTTGTGACAGAAGTGCTCCTGATGCTCTCTAGCCACTAGATTAAAATGAGATACAAATGTCCTTCACAACAGTAAATGGCATTGACATTCCCAAGCTTCAAGGATCAAGGATTCAAGTTCAAGGATCGGGCTCTGAGTTCTTGCTAGGCTGGGTCCCCACTATGTGTTCCTGGTCCCTTTGTCTCTCTGCATACTCATCCTAGCTCACAATTCTGCTGTCCTTTACAAACAGATGCTCAATTCCTGCCTAATCCTTCACTAGAAGTCCTGATCTCAAATTTTGATCTCTCAACCCAACAGAATGAAAACCGAGCCCACTTTCCTATTTCTGGTTGTTCAGAAGCCGCCCTTATCTTTCCCGTGTCTCCTAAAGCACCATAGTTCTTGTGCCTGTGTGTTTTCCAATGCTGGCAACCAAATATTTTATGTTCTCTGGGTTTCCTCAGAGTTTAAGCAAGGAAACTGTCTAGTCCATCAATTACTATAGACATTTTCCAGTGATCTTGACACGCCTATGTTGTCAGATTTTCTTTGGATAGCCAGCTCCCAAAAAATTACAAAGAGACTTCTTATTAATTACAAAAGCTTGGCCTCTGGCTTAGGCGTGTTTCCAACTAGATCTTATAACTGAATTAACCCATATTCTTAAATCTATAGTCTGCTGTATGCTCTCCTTAGCATGGCTCATCTGACTTACTCCAAGTCTTCTGGCAAAATTTGCCTTGCCTAGGGACTTCCTCCTCTTCCTCTCTCTCCAGGAAATCTCACCTATTTTCTCTAGCTATTGGCCAATCAGTTCTTTATTAAACCAATCAGAAGGAGCTTTGGGAGAGACATATCTTCACAGCGTACAAAAAGATTATCCCACAAAATCCCTCTTTTGTCTAAATAAAAAGGAAGGGTTTTAATTCTAACACAGTAAAACTAGATACAATAAGAACAATTGTCAGGCAAGGATTACATTTACAATGTCAAGTCCATTTTGTATTGGGCATATTTGTAGAAACTATTCCATTATCGATCCTATCTTGATAAATCTTGATAAATGGGTTAGGGTTTATACCTAACCCACTGTCTATCATAACTAGTTATACTATCTTAAAAATCTTTTAGACATTAAAACGTTTTCTTAGCTTTATAAACTTTACATCTCTTTTTTAAATTTCTTTTTTGAATTTTGTAACAAAGAAAATTGTATAACTATCTAGTATTCAACCCTTAACAGAGATCTAAGAAGGATAAAATATCACTTGAGTAAACAAGAATGCAGAGTAAGCAACTTCCAAAACTACAGAAATGACAGAGATATTTGGCTACCTGGACAGCCACCCAAGTTTCCTCTGCAATGTTGGGGCATCCATCTTTGGTCTACAGGCCTAGAATATCTGACAGACTTTTCTGTGAAGCAGAAATTTTGAAGGACTATCTTACCTTGTCTTAGTAAAGTTCAGCAGTCACATTAATTTGTGCCCTGCTTGTTCAATTTGACAACATACTGTCAGCAGTTGAGGCAAGGACAGTTTCTTGTCTGGTGGCCAACCTTTGCCACAAAGAAAGTAAACTCCATAAGGAGGTCCTTTGATGCCCATCATCCTTTTTTGAAGTAAATTGGTGTTGCCAGGAGCAGATATGTCTCACTGTCATGAAAAACCTTATGTTATTAAATGATCTTAAATGTCATATTGTATAGGTCTCTGAATGTTTGAAGACCACCTGTATATCTAAACTATATCTCTGACCTTGAAAACATACCTAACATGACTATAATTTGATTGTAGATGGCTAACTACTAACCTGCATTTCCTAATTATCATAAACAAACTTGTTATAATAACTCTCAAGGACTAGAATGTTACATTACATTTTTAAATGAGTTGTACAGGTACAATACCTTAAACAAGAGTAGAGACATATATATAATGTATAAAAAATAAACTTAATTTTGTATTAATATACAAAAATCTATACTGATGTAAAATATGAGACTAGTAGGTGCTTTTCAGTTTTAAAGGAGATCCAATAACCTACACTTTTATCTTATATCTATACTTACCCCTCTTTTTCCCTTCAGAAAGATATTCCTGAATCTAATCTCCTTTGCTTAGTTTTCTCCTTGATCATTACCAATAACAACTTGTAACTAACCCTCTGAATGATGATAAACATCCATAATCCACTGGATGACCAAAAAAAACCACCTGCCACACCACTTGGGAATGTGGGCATCATGTTTTCTAGGCTGTTTCCTGTTGTCTGAGGGTGATAGCATCATTAGGGGAATCCTAAGAAAACTGAGATAACGGTCAAGTCCTGGGAGAGATAGCTGCATCATTTGTGTCCAGTCTGTGGGCGATGGGAAAGGCAGGGCTTACATGAAGTCTTGACGGGAAAATCTGTGAGGCTGGACTATCTCAGCTAGCGGTTTTGAAGGCATTCTGAGAGGCTGCATCACCTAGGCTACTTGTATTCATTGGTGTCTGGTCTTTTTCTTTTTCTGAAAACACACAGGCTTCTAAAGATAACATAAATCACTGTATTAATATAAATATGGATTGTGTGGTGTGTCCAAATCAGCTAAAGATGATTATTTTTTGTTTTATGTTTGAGCAGGTAAAAGGCATCTGTTAACTTTATAAGTCTGTTTGGACTGTATAACCAAACCTCTATCCATGCCATATGAAAAGATGTCATGTAATAATAAGTCATGAGGACTCTGTAGTCAACAAGATTTATCATGTTTCAGCAAGTCTCATTAGAGGGATCAGCATATATATTACCTATAGATGGAAGTTTCTGTCCCACCCAGTCCTGTAGCTGTTGAGTACCAAATAAACACACAGAAGCTTATGTTAATTACAAACTATTTAGCATTTAGCCTATTGCTCAGGCTTATTATTAACTAGTACTTACAACTTAACCCATAATCTTTGTCTATGTTTAGCCATGTGGCTTGATACCTTTTCTCAGTGAGGCATTCTCATCTTGTTTCTTCTGCATCTCTGCCTTTCCTCTTTCCAGAATTCTCCTAGTCTGGTCACCCTGCATATACTTCTTGCCTGGCTACTGGCCAATCAGCATTTTATCAAGTCAATACACGTGACAAATGTTTACAGGGTACAAGAGCATTATCCCACAGCAGTCATCTGTTTTGTAGGTTTTTTTCCTCATGCCTGCAGCCAAGATCCTCAGGAAGTCTCCCCTGATCAATTCTGATCTTTATTAATTTTGAAGGAATCCATAGCTTTTCATTTCCTGTAACAACACACAACACAGCATATTTTCTGACTTCCATTCTGAAGTTAAGACATTTTTAAATACATAGGTTGGTTGATTTATCAGTTTCCATAATCCAATGAATCTCAGCAGCTGTTGTTTCTTGTTTATAAGCATTTGAAAAACTTAAAGTCAACAAACAGCATACAGGATCCAGGCACCCTGTGCATTTCCTTTACTTTCTTTAAAGACTGCATTTCATTATTTTTAAACTATTTATTATTCATGAATGTCTGGGCCCATTTTCTTTCCTTTCTTTACATCTAAGCACATTTTTAAGCACACTGCAATGTTCAGAGGTTTTCTCAGCCTGGACCTGACTTGATGTATGTCTTCAGAGTTTTTCTCACAGACTGAGCCCACTGTAACCAGCTAGGCTCTCTACTGAATGGCTAGCTCATCACATGGCCTAGTGGTTGGCTCTGCCCTCTTCAGCCTAACTGTCCCATCCACTCCTAACTGCCCTAGCTCTGAGAAGCTGCTATGTCCGGAATGAAGTAGGTGTTTTTACCCAGGATGCTGGCTACTCAAGCATTCTGCTGCATAGCAGGGCCTTTTAAAGGAGCAATATCTCTGTATGTCATGAGTGGTAAGCCTACCCAAAGAACTGAGGTCACCAGAAAGCTTTCTCAGGCCTTATGTGGATTTATGTGCTGGACATTGGGTGTCAAACGTTATCAGACATTCTTTGGATCACCAGCTCCCAAATAATGACACCAAGACTTATTATGAAATCATGGCCTTTGGTTTAGGCTTGTTTCCATTAGCTCTTATAACTTAATTAACCCATATTTTTTAATCTATGTTCTGCCACATGGCTCAGTTACTGCCCCTCAGCACAGCTCACCCGACTTGCTCCAAGTCTATTGGCATAATCTGTGTGACCAGATTCCTCCTCCTCTTCCTCTCTCTCCCCAGAAATCCTGCCTATTCTCTCCTGCTTAGCTATTGGCCATTCAACCCTTTATTAAACCAATCAGAAGGCATCTTGACAAAGACATATCCCCACAGTGTGTATAAAGATTATCCCATCATTCTTCCAGTTTAATTCAGTAGCTGCCTATGCTGTTCACTCCTGTGTGTGTCCATACTGTATGTCATTTCTTAAAGGTCTCAGGGATATAGAGCAGACTTCTCATTAATGCCATCTTTTTTCAAACATGTAGGTTTAGTGTTTCATCTGTGTGCCCACATGCCAGTCAAGCTGACACACAGTCAAATCATGATTTCTAATGAGTACCTCTTAGTCCACAGCCACCAATCCTCTTTGAAATGGCTGCTGGGAAAGCAGCATCAGAATTTGCCAGATTCTCTGACTATCCACGAAGACTAGCGGTCACTTCCTGGCATTCCTTTACTGCATGCTATGAAAGTGTAATGCCATACAAGCCAGACACAAAGTCTTGGGGGACTCTCATCGAGGTAGTCTTTATCTCTAGCTCAGGGCTCACCCACTGTGAAGTCAGCCAAAAGGCAGTGAGTCACTACAAAAGCTATGTAGACCTGGCTTTTCAAGGACAGATCTGTGCTCCACAGTTGTTACACATTATTTGGTGTGCCCCCTCTGTCGTGGTAGAGTTTGGGGGATAGGATAATGATCAAGGCAAAGCCCATGGAGAATAGGATATGGCTCCAGACTAGGAGGTCTCAGACTGGTGGGGAAGAAAAGAGATGCTGGGACACTGGTGGAGTCAGAGCTAAAGGTGCCATCGGAGAGCTGCGGTGTGTCGCTAGCGATCAGAGTGCTCTCGGTTGTCCAGAGTCACCAAGTAGGCATTAGAACAGGAAGACTTTGGAACTGAAAAACGCTTTCAAAAAGGGAGGTTACCAATGTGAGGGAGTGGGAGAAGCAAGGGTGATAGCGCAGAGCCAAGGCTAACCATCCTGGACCAAAAGGAGGTCAGTAGGCGATAGGGCTGGATGAGATAGGGCTGCTCTGACTACCTACGTGACAGCCGTAGATGAACAATGATCCTCCTGTGGCCCTGATAAGTGAATAAAGTTTTCCATAAAGAACATGGATTTGGTGACATCAAATTATAACAGAAAGACATTAAAGCAGATACTAGTCAGAAGACTATTAGCGTAACCCAGGCGTGGGTCCAATGAGCTGAAACAGAGCCTGAAAAACAGATCGGATACACCCCAGACACGCCCCGGACACGCCCCAGGCACAACACAGGTGAAAGATTTAATGTCTACTTCATAAATGAAGGTACGTCTTGTAGTTTATTTGGAAATCTGTCCATTGCTGGTGCACCCACGGCAACTTGCCAATCATTTCAGTGTAGAAGATGAAAGAAGGTTGGTAAGACGGCTCAGACTTGAGAGCAGCGGGGAGGGAGTCGCTGGCTTCCAGCTGCAGGTGGGACCCCCCAGGTCACCCCGGCTGTCCTCGGGGCCATGGTGCAATGGTACAGCTGAGACTTTAGGCGACCTCCAGGTGAGCGGCGACTGTGCCCGGGTGCATGCCGGTTAGCGGGCGAGGATGCAGCCCGCACCTGCGAGCATCCCGAGCGAGCCACAACCACAGCGCGACTCAAGGACGTGGTGCCAGCTGCTGCTGAATTTTCCCCTGTAAAGAGCCAGAGGAAGAAAAACAAACAAACAAACAAAACAAAAAAACCAAAAACAAAACCAAGAAGAGAACGAACCAAAATCTCGGCTTGGTTCGTTTTTTGAGCTGTTCAAAACTAAATTGTTTATGACAATGCCCTGCGTCTGTAATCGAAACAACTGGAGGCGATGGATCCGACCCCTGCTCGTACTTATTTACATAATTTCCATCCTCATCTTGGTTCCCTTGTGTGTTTGGGAACTTCAAAAACTAAAGGTTGGAATACACACTAAAGCATGGTTTATCGCTGGTATCTTTCTGCTGTTGACCATCCCTGTGTCCCTTTGGGGGATTCTGCAGCACTTAGTGCATTACAATGTGATGCTGCACCTGGAAGCTAAAGATCAGCAACAGCTTCTCCTCCTCTGTGCTGCTGTCCACCCTGGGCTATGGGAGAAATGCAGCTTTTTCGGTGCAGGAGTATTGCAATACACTGTGATCAGACCGATCACCACTGTGACGGCGTTGGTGAGATTGTTGGTGTCTACGATGAAGGGAACTTTAGTTTCTTCAATGCTTGGACTTACTTGGTTATATTAAATAACCTGTCACAACTGTTTGCCATGTTTGCCTCCTGCTGTTTTACAAAGTGCTGAGAGAAGAGCTCAGCCCTATACAACCTGTTGGCAAATTTTTGTGTCAAACTGATAGTCTTTGTCTCATTCTGGCAAGCCGTGTTTATAGCTCTGTTAGTGAAGGTTGGCATTATTTCAGAAAAGCACACGTGGGAATGGCAAAGTGCCGAAGCTGTGGCTGCAGGCCCGCAGGATTTTATCATCTGCATCGAAATCTCCTTCCCGGCAACTGCCCATCATTATTCGTTCTCCTATAAACCCTACGTGAAAGAGGCAGGGGAAGGCTCGCGCTTTGACTCCTTCCTCGCCATGTGGGATGTGTCAGATATCAGAGATGATATTTCTGAGCAAGTAAGACGTGTCGGGAGAACAATGCGAGGTTATCCCCCCAAGAAAGTGTTTTCCCGAAGACTCAGAGCATCCTGAACACACAAGTCAGCTTTCCTCATCACCACGCGATGCAGGTTCTCCAGGGTCAAAGTCATCCTCACCCCTGGGCCAGTATCAGGGCTTTGAACACACGATTACTCCCCAGAATGCAGCTGTTGCATCCAAGCTGTGTGAAGACATCATGATTGATATCCCAGAAGAGCAGGGGCCTCCTGATGATGCAGGCCAGTATCCAGACTTGGAAGATACAGTTTCTTCAGAGGGCACACTCTCTGCAGACCAGCTGTCTGAAGATGCTATGAATGACATCCCAGACGAGCAGAAGGAGCTCCTAGGAAGTTGTCACAGTCCTCTTTGTGTGTAGGCTCAAGATCTGAGAGTTCAAAATGGTGGAAAATTTCAAAGATAGGCAAAAGTCAGCTATAACTACTATATAATAAACACACATATAATACTAATACATATATGTTAGTATATATATTTGTATATGTTTTTATACCACAGATAACATTTGAATTTCCTAGGTTTTGGCTTTCTTAAACGGTTAGGGTATCATATATTCAAGTAGTAGGTAACAACTTCAGCTGAATGCTCTTGCATTTCTCAAGAGGATGGACATTTGGAAAAAAAATCAAAAAATCAGTGCTTCTTACCACTGCAGAATGTAATGCTCTGGACTGAAAATGTAAATATACAATTCATATTAATTTAATTTCATCATAATCATGTGCCATTTAAGTTTACATAATTATACTTCAATTACATGTCTTTCAATAAATCCAATACTGTTTTCTGGAAAAAAAAAAAAAAGATGGCTCAGACTTGAAGACCTGAGTGATTCCTAGAACCTCCATGGTGGAAGGAGAACCAAAATGTCAATTGTCCCTGAACTAAATACACACACACACACACACACACACACACACACACAATGCAATTTAAACACTTTTAAATTCAATAAAGAATTTGAGACTTTTTTTCTGAACATTTGGGAGCAAATTCTTAATATCTCCCATTCAGTGTTTTTAAATGTAGTACAGAGATTACGGTGGGACTGAGAAGATGAACCATTTTTGATAATTTTGCCATCAGTCTGAGGTGTTGTCAAGTTAAGAGTTCAACGCCAGCCCAGTAACAGCTGCCTAACACTCTTATCAGCATCTCTGTTACACAGTGCAGTCTTTACTTCCACTTCTAATCAAGGGGAACGAGCCAGGCTGAGCAACGTCTTGAAGCTGCTCACTTAGTAAGAACATCTTCCTACTTCAAAGCCTATTCTTCCCCCAACTGAAGAATATCTGGTGCCTCCCAGCAAAAGGATTAAAGTCTTAAGTGGTGTTCTCTGCAGAGGATCAGAATTTTAGAATATGCAGGGTGTGGTGGCTGCCCAGGTCTTTAATCTCAGCACTTAGGAGGCAGGGGCACACCAATCTCTGAGTTCAAGGCCAGTCTGGTAACAGAGCTAGTGCCAGGACAGCAAGGACTACACAGAGCAACCCTGCTTAAAAAAAAAAAAAGTAAAGAGAATTTGAGTTTGAGGGTGCAGGTTGATGAGTCCTGGCATTTCCTTAATGTAACAAGTTAAGTCTTTATTTAAGGGCTAGAAGAACAGTTTGCAATTTTCTTCCATTGGTGGGCTGGACAGACAATAACAATGATTTAATGGCAAAGGCCATTAAATTTATGTGGAGGCCAGCACAGATTGGAAGAACTACAAGGTGAATTCTTTAAGCGCCAGAGAACGGAGTGTTTTGTTTTGTTTTGTTTGTTTTTTAAGCACAACATAAAAGACACCTCCTTGGGCCTCAGGTGCCTAAGTATGCCACCAAAAGACAGCTTGGTTCTCAAACTCTCAAACAACGTTTTTTCCTGATTCCTCTAGAACTTACTCTTTACGTAGACTATCAAAGCCAGCGGGATAGTAGATGTCCCAAAATGTCTTAATTCAGAGAATTAGTGTTAACTGAACCTGATTAGCTTCATTTATCTCTAATTAATTACCTTTATCTAATTAGACACTTTGTTTCCAGTAGACATGGAGTCAAGCAGACTAGATTATTAGTGCAGTCACTGTCCCTTTACAAAATCTGAAATTAATGAAACGTGCAAAAGAATCTGCAGTTCTAATTGCACAGGTGCTGCCTTATGGCAAAGCTTGATCATCTGATTACACCAAGGGATTATTAGTGACTTTTATATAGAGGACAAGCCTATGAAATGCACCTTAGCAACAGCTCATTAGTTTAAGGTTGTTACTGTATTATTTATTACATTCAGCCTTCCCCATTATCTAGATTGATTCATGAACCAATATATTTTTCTCTCCTCTGTGCAGAAAAAATAAAATAAAATAAAGCCATCATTACAAAGAGTCCAGATGCAACGTTGAACAATGCAAAACCACATTTGCTCATCGGCTACAAGCTGATTCTCAGCGACAAAAGAGCTCTAAAGTTAGATGCAATAAGAAGCAAGTTTATGGTTGTTTTCTACAGGAAACTACTGAGTAATACGGGAGAACGAGCACATTTGTTTCAGACAATATGTGGCTCTCTCAATGTTTTCACCTAAATGAGCTGACATATCAAGGTATGTGGAAGGGAAAAAGCATTTTTTTACATTAAAATATACTTGTTTTTATTTTCTTTCTGTGTCTTTCCAAAATAGATTGATAAAACATAATCCCTATATATGTGCATCACAATATGTATAAAATCCTTCTTATAGCTCGATTTTGATGATAAATGGAGAAGACTAACAAATTATATAATCTGGTTTAGCTGAAAACAGCAAAATTTCAGTGTCCGCTTCTAAAATTGAGAAGTGCTTTTTCATGGCCAAGTCAGGTGTGCCTGGACGACGGGCATGTCTCAGCCTGCAGGTCTGCATGCCTCTTCTCACACCTGAAGAAGCTCTGTTTCTTGCCATCATGGAGCAACCAAGCAGCTAGAAGTAAATCCTGCCACAATCCCATCCCAACACATAAACATGTCTATAGATGATACAGTAATTCCTTTGAATAATTTGTCAACGTAAGTGTGTCAAATGAGGTTTTAAAACCTCTCCTCTCCCTGCTGCCCAGCCCCACTGCTCTGAGCCTACCCTGCTGTTCACTCATTGCTGAATCTAAACAGCGAAATGATAACGGGTAACTGTGATGTGGCATGACGGCTAATTTGAGGAGTAATAATGAATATTTAATGACCCTCCTTTGAAGCATGAACATATAACTTTTCATCTGTGCCTTACTAAAATTATAACTATTAATCTAAAAATCATTGTTGTAACAGAAATAATAGCCAAGAATTATAGATGGTAGCCAAGTCAGGACACTGCACAAATATTCTATATAAATAAGATGCATGTGGAAGTCTGCAGCCTTCTGTTCTCACTCAGCCCCAAGACCTTGCTTGGAAAACTACAGTTGTGTGGTTAGTGGGTGCACGAAGTCTGAGTCTGGGTACAAAAGGCCAGTACTTTAATCAAGAAATGGGCATGACAACCAACAACATTTTTACTCCTCCTTGGATGTTGTTGGCATTCACAATGTCTAAATAAAAACAACATGTGTGTAGAAATGTGATTTCTACAGAGGAAGTATTGTTAGTTTGTCCACCTAAATCAAAGAAAGGGCAAACAAAATTTATCAGAAAGGTAGAAATTTTATACCTTAAGTTTCATTTTTTAAAAAAACATGGGTAGTTTTTCTCAGTCTGTCTCTATAGAAATCACAGTGTGACTTTGAGAAGAAGAAAATCAGGAAATGCGTGAAGCTCCTTAAAATGGGCTTTGTGCATTGATGGAAATGTTTTTAATTACACTTCTAAGTTACATCAACCCTGGTATCTCCATAGACTTGAATAATTTCATATGCCTGAAATGTTGCAGAGAAACACATCCCTCTCCCTTGCTGGTTAGATCTGCTCTCATTTCCCAGGGGACATGAAAACCAGTGCTTCCATGGTTGCAAACCTGTAATTCTACAGCGACTCTTACACATGTTATTCATGTTTTTAAAAGTTTGGTGTATGCTCACAAAATTCAAGGCGGAAATGGTTTAATAATG